>NC_061108.1:119566782-119596993 GCF_015104395.2 Macrobrachium nipponense
AATACTACGAGGCAGCAAACAGTAAAAGCGTGTGAGAGTAACAGAATAAATAAAACTGGAAAAGCGTCACACGAATAAATGTATGCGTAAACAGACAATGGTCGATTACATTTACTTCAAAGTTCCATCACTCATCCAGTGAAACTTTAGACCGTCAGCATCCCATGCTGACTGTCTAAGACTTCGTTAACCTTTCCATGGCTCAGTCAAACACGTGCGTCCCTTGATCACGTAGACTGGTCATTAAAGATCCTTTTGGGATTCAGTCATTT
Source organism: Macrobrachium nipponense (assembly GCF_015104395.2). NCBI lineage: Eukaryota > Metazoa > Arthropoda > Malacostraca > Decapoda > Palaemonidae > Macrobrachium > Macrobrachium nipponense. The sequence goes on from NC_061108.1 coordinate 119,567,055, forward strand.
GCGGGAACCCCAGCATAAAGGACGTCTGCATATAATGGGGGAGGATGAGCATTAGCAACAGAGATCTAAAGACGCCGAGAAGGCGGGAATCCTTTATTGTGTGATGAAGCAAACCAAAGATCTTCCCTAATGAGGAGAAGGAGGAGGAAGGCGTTGCCTTGCAAAGTCGAGCATCTACAGAGTCGGCGAGGATTCTCCTTTGGGTGTTCTCTCAAGAGGCAGTTCTCCAGTTCAGTATTTCCTTCAAAATTCTCTCCTCTTTTCACTTCAAAAATACTATTTGGAAATGCAACGGGGGGATGATGCTGTACAGCTGGGAAAACGAGTCCGACTGGATATCTAGAGTGTGTAGGGTATATCTGAATGGGGGAAAGATTCCCAAGGAATGGGTGAGAAGAATCATTTTTCCTTTGTATGAGGTCCAGTGGCATAGGGGAGTCTAAGAACTACACGGACGGACCATAGGAACGAAGGGGAAAGATAGAATAGAGCCTAACCCGAAAGAAAGGATAGACTTAAAGATAGCATGAGAGGGGAAAGACATATTCAGTCAAATTATAATCACAGATAACGAGATGAAGGTGGAAGCTCATATGTGTTATGAGTACACCTAAAGGATTATGTTCTAATTAACCCACTTCACTACGATAAAGGCTTCGAAAGGATTAGGTTGCTATAATCTACCATGCTATAAGGAAGGATTGTAAAGAGTTACGTTACTTAACCCTCTACGTACGGAGAACGATTCTCTGGGATTAGGTTTAATTAACCCAGTATGATATGAAGGCTTCTCAAAGATTAAGTTGCGTTAAGCCTTCTTACTAAGAGTAAAGTATCATAACGGATCATGATGCGCTAACCAACAACAACCGCCGAAGAAGGATTTTAAACGCCTAAGATGCATTAAATCAAAACTCAGCCTAAGCTGCCTTTATCCAGCACGCTACAAATAAAGATTTTAAAGGATTATGGATTCCACTCTTAAAGGAAAAGCGAAAGAAGAGGATTTCATGATGCAATGTTTACGATTTCTCTCGAGGCATAGTAAGTGTTTACGTTGTTGCGATACTTTTTTTTTTTTTTTTTTTTGGGGGGGTAGCAACATCCAACAAGTTTATTTACCATAAAAAGAGGAATGTTTGGATTGCTTCAAATAACTTTTCCGAAGTTCTCTTACATCATCTTCCATTTATTTATTTACTGCCATCTTTATTCTCCTCTCAAGTTTAAGACCTGTGGAAAGTAAAATCATTCAACTGCGAATAGTAAATCCTTACATAACAAAGAATTATAACTAAAAGGAAACTCATTCCCAAGTTACCCAGTAGTCGGATGAATCTCGAGGTCTACGGCCACTGAACTATCGTTCTAACTTTCACTATAGCAACTAAAGGCAGCCGTAAATTAATGTAAATTAATGGCTCAGAGACGACGATACTACGAGCATTAAACTGGGCCCCTTTCAAAGTGGCTTGAGAAACGAAGAGGATATACATATACGCTAACTGAACGCCGCCAGATGCTCATCCTATATTTCTGTCAGACACAAAAGGTAATGGAACGGATAACCCAGTGCCTATATCTAGCCCATATCTGTATATAAATGGAGGGGAAAGGGGAAAGGGTGGAGATAAGCCCCGGAGAAAGCGAAAGGCCTGCCTCTTAGAAGATGGATGGAGCTTAATAAGCTTACGTATGAGGGGGAAAACAATCACTGGAGCTTCACAAAGTTTACGTATGAGGGGAAAACCAATCACTGGAGCTTCATACCGTTTACGTATGAGGGGAAAAAACAATCCTTGGAGCTTCATAAAGTTTACGTATGAGGGAAAAAACGATCACTGGAGCTTTATAAAGTTTACGTATGAAGAAAAAAAAAACAATCACCACACGGGTTAATCCGTACAAATGCATGCGCGCTTACAAATAAGTATAACTCAGTTTACCCGGACCACTGAGCTGATTAACAGCTCTCCTAGGGCTGGCCCTAAGGATTAGATATTTTTACGTGGCTAGGAACCAGTTGGTTACCTAGCAACGGGACCTACAGCTATATAATGTGGTTCTATATATAATGTGGTTCGTGGGATCCGAACCACATTATATCGAGAAATGAATTTTTAATCATCGGAAATAGACTAGCGAATCGGTAGGCTAGCACGTTAACCAAGCGTCCGAAGAGGAGCTAACGCGCTCATACAAAACGCACAGTTACTCATGTTTATTAACTACTCGAGAGCTTAGCATAGTATATAAAAGAAAGGTGTCATAGCTGATACTTCGATCGATATCTTGAGCCTCAGTTTCACGCGCCCCTTGGTTGTAGCTAATTTACCTAATTGACCTACTTATTATGTGATTATTATGATTGTTATTAACATTACTACCGCGACTGGAGGGTTTTAGGATACCTAACATAATATTTGTAACAAGTTTCCAGACATTGATTTTACCCACCAACAGTGACGACCCTCTATCAATAATATATGAGGAATATCCCACAGGCGCAGTACCTAGATATATTTAAAAACAGGCAACAAAGGAGAGTTCAGAAATAAAGAAATAAACACAGGCAAACATAGACCACTGAATTGTTAATCAACCTGCCACAAAAAGGAGCGCCCCCTACGTGAGAAAAGAGGGAAACAGATTTAGAAGTTTGTGATGAAGGAGCTTCCATGCAAATGAAGAAGAGTGGGTGAAGGCACACGAGAGAAAGCCTCCCCATTAAGGCTAATGAGTTAAAAGGGGATTGAGTTAAAAGGGGATTGGCTCAGAATTCAGAATTATGCAATAAATTATTCCCATCTCAAAGTTTTTCCCTCCTGTGAGCAGATGTGCTCCTCGTGCCGTATATAATTCATCTGCGTGATGAGGTTGTTCGTGGGAAATTTAGCTTGTAATATCTTCCCTTGGTTGTGCCTCTCTCTTTGAAATAGCTTTCGAAGAGAACGGAAATACTTGGTTTGCTAATGAACATAAATCAGATGCATTATTCGTGATTACTTTTTTTTCTTTTTCTTTTTTTGTAATGACCACCTTCAGTTCAATAATGGTAATGGATGCTAATGACTTGGTTGTTATTTGAATTTATTTAATTAATCGAAGTGTTCTCTCTCTCTCTCTCTCTCTCTCTCTCTCTCTCTCTCTCTCTCTCTCTCTCTCTCTCTCTCTCTCCTGAAACTGTCTAGAGAAACTCTTCTCCTTTGCCGAATATCTGTTTTTTCTAAAGACCTGAAATTACCACGAAGTATCGCCCTTCCTCTGTACGTCTATCTTTCTCTAACCATCTGAAATTTGCCCCAGATTAATTTACTCTAATTCTCTCTCACTCTCAATAACCATGCAGAACTTCTCGCGAAGTAACCTCAGAATTAACCCGCCATCTCATCATTTCTGTGAAAGAAGAGCCGTAACTACCGCAAACCAGGCGCATTGAATGCGCGAATTCCAATACGATCTGGGCTTGAGTATTATTACCAAATTGGGCATGATTCCTCGCCAAATACACAACTTTTCGGGGCCATCCGACGCTTCGGAAATGGGCTGAGGATAATTCCGGGTGTCCATGATGTGTTCATAAACAATACTCTCGCTGTTTTAGTGCCATGGCATTCTCGTCAACAGGCGGTGTTTATAGGGCATTACCTTCGCACGTACGAACAACTGTAAGGTCGTCAAGGACTGAATAGGAAGAAGGAAAACAAAAAGAACAGCCGGTGAATGAGGAACAAGAATAGAAGCAGAAAACACTTGTTAGAGAAGGAAGCTGAGGTGTGATTATACCTACTGCTGACTCATCCGAGACTGAATAGGAAGAAAAAGAAATGCAGGAGGATGATAAGAAAATGTACGTTGGAGGAAGAAGAAGAGAAAAGAAGAGAATAGAAACCAAGTTTGAGTAGGGTGAGGCGCGATTTGCTTGTACACATCTACAGACATAGAGTTAAAAACAAGGGAATGGCTCTTCAAGATTTCATTCAAAAGAAATCAGAATATTCAAGCTTTGCCATTTCTAAGCATTTTCTCTCTCTAGCAAACTTTGAATTAAAAGCAATTAACGAATTGTGTCATGTGAACTTGACTTATAAGACTGTTATCAGATAAAAGAAGAAATTAATGGCAATATTCATTACAGAAAAAGAGGCACTGTGGGCATGAGATATCAAGAGTATTGTGAGATAATAGTAAGACTGACCTAAGAAATTGCAATGGGAATGGGGTCAATAACCATGTAATATTATCCGAATGAAACCGCCCATGATTTTAACCAAAGAAAAGTATTTCACCGAACTGCCCAATGTGATGGAAAATGATGACAAAGGCCGGGATACTTTACGTCCTCACAGCGTAAATGCCTCGGACAAAACAAATAGATTAAGCGATTCGCGAAAAATAGTGAACAAACCAATGTGTAGTAGAGTTTATGAAACCAAGAATAACAAAGACACTTGAATATACTCCTCATAAAGAAAAGATCGAGATTGTATACGTCCCTACCCTTGGTCCGTTACGGGCCGTCATAAAGCTCGGGTCAAAACATCTTCAGTCTTCACACTGATATGGAGGCTTGTTGAGAGACATTTATGTATATGCATATATCTCATATATATATATATATATATATATATATATATATATATATATATATATATGTGTGTGTGTGTGTGTGTGTGTGTGTGTGTATGTGTGTGTGTGTGTGAGTGTGTGTATGTATGTATGGATGTATGGATGTATGTATGTATGTGTATATATATATATATATATATATATATATATATATATATATATATATATATATATATATATAATATATATATATCTTCAGTCTTCACACTGATATGGAGGATTGTCGAGAGGGACATATATATATGTATCAATCTGAACAGCCAAGGTTATCCTAAAATCAGAGGAAGACAAGCGAAATACATCCGGGCACTCTGGAAGGAAGGATTCCTAGCACCATCCTTTGTTCCAGTAGGATTAACATTGCTACGTTGGAAACGCAAAGCCTAGATCTACCCTTTCTCTCTCTCTCTCTCTCGTCTTCTCTCTCTCTCTCTCTCTCTCTCTCTCTTGCGTAACGGGAATTAGGTGAAGGGGGGGAGGGAGAGAATTGTTACAATAAGAGCCAGTGTGCAAGGTTATGGGCCCCTTCGACGATTGTTTCTGCCCCTAATGCGATTTGGGGACCGATTACCGAAGCAGCTTCCCATACGGCATTAGTAATTCGGTTATGGTTTCCCCTCTTAGGAATACACAAGCCACCGGGCTTAGGATTCCGGAGTGGGGGGAGGGGGCGAATTTCTGATTGGTTTAGGATTGGTCTTTATTATGAAAAAACGTTCAGAGGAACCAGGGAGGGGTTTAGAGAGAGAGAGAGAGAGAGAGAGAGAGGAACCGAAGAGAAGACGAGACGAGAGAGAGGTGGCTGTTAACATGTTCATCCAAATTTCAGTCAGTTGGCTCGCAGATGTGGCTATTTGTCTACATATATATATGTGATATGTATATATATATATATATATATATATATATAATATATATATATATATATGTCATAAAACATTACCGTGATTTATATACATATATCGAGCTACAATGTCCTTTAATATCTAATTCGCTCTACCTCGGAATTAATATATTTTCATATATGCTTAACCGAAGGGGAATTTTTTTTCACGGTAATAGATTTGCCTGTACCTGGGCGCGAACGCAGGAGACATATATATAATATATATATATATATATATATATATATATATATATATATATATATGCGTGTTCATAAATAGATACCAATGTCATCATGAGACTATACATACGTGGGTGTATGTAGGTGAATGTGTGCGTGTGTGTGAGTGCGCTGTGCGCGCGCGCGTGTTTGCTTTTCTCTCTAAATAAATGGCTACTCTGCTATTCACTTTGTTGATAAGAAGTGTCTTACCCCTGTCGTTTGTTTTAGACCATTTTTCTTTCTCAGTACCCTTGTGAGTCTAGGGTGGTATAAATCAATCAATCAGTTCTCGGTACCCAGCGTATTATAAAATTAATCAGCTTCTAATAATCATCAGTCATCCATATATAATGAGCTGTCATTATCATTATTCTCTCATCTTTTCATTTCAGTAACTTTAATCATTACCAATAAATTAATCTAGATCTCGGCTCTCTCGCTCTCTCTCTCTACTTTTTTATTTTTACTATTTTTATTTATCGTCAGGACGCAGAGACAGACAGACGGACAGATTTATGTCAGAGACAGAGACAGAGAGAGAGAGACAGAGAGAGAGAGAGAGAGAGAGAGAGAGAGAGAGAGAGAGAGAGAGATTATATTTTGAAGAATGACAGACAAATAATTAAGTTCCATAGAGCCTGAGTAATAAGAGAGGGACATGCGCACAGACACAGACACACACAGAGAGAGAGAGAGAGAGAGAGAGAGAGAGAGAGAGAGAGAGAAAGTATATTTTAAAAACGGAGAGGCAACTTAAGTTTCATAAAGCCCGAAGATTAAGAGAGAGAGAGAGAGAGAGAGAGAGAGAGAGAGAGAGAGAGAGAGAGAGAGAGTCACATACATAGACACAGACAGACAAACAGACAAACAGACAGACAGACAGACAGGTGGGTGTGGGGGCGTGGGGGAGTCAGAAGGGCTGAAGAGACCAAGTCGATAACCCCCTTGAGCTGTGACCCCCCGAATGTCTTATGGAGGATGGAGGAAGGAGGGAGGGGCTGCTGCTGCTGCCTCGCCAGGGTGTCGAGGAAGTCATAGAAGCTCGATGGCGCATAAATAATTTTACACATAGTAAACGCCGAGATGGAAACCAAAATGGGGGTTGCAGATGATGCCTTATAGGAGGCCGAGATGGCTTCTTCTTATGGTATGAGGGAAAGCACTGTTGAAGGAGAGGGAGGAGGAGGAGGAGGAGGAGGTAGGTACGGGGAGGGGGGAGGGGAGGGGAGGTGGAGGAGGATGGGTACCGGGGTGGAGGAGGAGGAGGAGGAGGAGGCGTAGGAGTGGGAAATGGATGAAGAAGAGTAGGAGGAGTGGGGAAAGAGTAGAAGGAGGAGGAGGAGGAGGAGGAGGAGGAGGAGAAGGAGTGGGAAAAGGACGAGGAGGGGTAGGAGGAGTGGAGAAAGAGTAGGGGGACGAGGTGGAGGAGGAGGAGAAGAGGAGGAGTAGGAGAGGAGAAGGAGGAGGAGGAGGAGGAACGAGGGGGAGTGAGGAAAGGGAGAAGAAGGGAGGGAGAGTTGCATGTGGGGAGATGGCTGGGGAGCCGCAGGATGCTAGAGGATGAGTAAGACATTTGGCCCTGATGTTTGCAGAAGAATGGATATGAAGGGCGTTGGACGCCTCATTCACTTCCAGGGAAGTGAATAGGATGGCGGGTGGCACGCCTGACCTTTCGTTGACCCGGGTCGAATCAAAAGTCTAATTTGGAGAAAAGGCTGAAGAGGAGAAAACTTTGACATTTCAGTATTTTATTTGCAAGAGTTCCTACTCACAGGCATATTCGATCGACTAATGACATAATTAAGCTGACTTCTCCTGAGGATCCAAGGTAAGTCTATATAATATCGACGATGTTTATACTATCATTTTTTATTGTATCATGAACATGGCCTACCAGACTTAACACGACCCTAAATTTGCATATCTATTGTAAGATAAACAAACTTTGGAGTTCCGCAAGTGGGCCTATTGAAAGCATGACACATCCTAAGATGTGAGAATAGGACTATGTGGCTTCCAATTATTTGTCACGTAAAATGACCAAATAGTTACATATGGACACAGATACGACAAAAAATCAATATAAACTTTATTGAAAGGAGATATGGAAATCAACCATAACCGACCACATTTTAAAGCAAGAATAGTATTTATAGCCCGTTTTACAACAGATTATTCATAAGCTAAAACATTCAATTCTTCCTTCATGCCTCCTATGACATAATGAATTTTGCGGAGCGAAATCAAATCAGAAGCCCAACTGAAAATTCATCAAACCGATCAGAACAAATATACAAACAAAACCTCCATCATTCTTTGCAAAGACAATAAAAACGTGTTGTATATTGACGTAAAATCAGTCAATAGCTCCACTCATCCGAAAACAAAGATAACAGGTGAAATATTAATTGTGTATTTTGACTGAGGGTTTTGATTCATCAACCATGAATGGGACTGGAACCGAAATGCGCCGGAATTCGAGCTTTTCCTCGTCTCACTGCAACCTGTCTTTAATGAGAAGACCTTGGTATTCCAGTGAAAGATTAAGTGTGAATGAAAATGACTTGGGATTCAAATGAGGTCTTCACTTGAATGAGAAGGAATTGGGATTCAAGTGAAGGATTCACTTGATATTCAAATGAGATCTTCAGTCTGGATGAAAAGGCCTTGGGATTCAAGTGAAGGATTCACTTGGGATTCAAATGAGGTCTTCAGTCTGGATGAAAAGGCCTTGGGATTCCAGTAAAGGGTTCAGTCTGAATGAGAAGGAATTGGGAATCAAGTGAATGACTGGGGATTCAAGAGGGCTTCTTCTTGGAATTGGGAATCAAGTGAATGACTGGGGATTCAAGAGGGCTTCTTCTTGGAATTGGGAATCAAGTGAATGACTGGGGATTCAAGAGGGTTTCTTCTTTGGTGGAGAAACGCAAAGGGAAAGGAATTGACAGAGCCTTGGTGAGAGCAGAAACGCCCCTAAATGGATGATGCACGTATTACTCTTCGAGCCGACGGCCAGTGCATAAGTCACCTCAATCAATCTATAAACGCGCTGAGTTCCAAAAGGAAAAAGGATGCACTGTGTCTAGTTTCTCTCAAGGCTAACTATAACCAGACTTTTTATATCACTGTATAATACTGAGAAATAAAATGGTAACGTTCTCACAGTTACAGTTTTATATGGTGTAAAAATTAACAAATAGCCTGACTTAATAAGTTTCCAGTATATATATGTGTGTGTGTTTGTGTGTGTGTGTGTGTGTGCGCGCGCGCGTGTGTGTGTGTGTGTGAATAACTTGATCACGAAATATATAAAACGTGATGCTACGTATAGATAAATGTAATGTCACGGAGGAAAATGAAAAAGCGAGAACTGCCGAGATCTTTCGGTCTGAACGACCATTTCCTATATACATATATATTATATAATATATATATATAATCTATATATATATATATATATATATTATATATATATATGTATATATACATTATATATATATATATATATATATATATATATATATATATATATGTAGACATATATATAATTATGTTCGTATTTGTGCTTGAAATCACAAGAATACTAGGTGTTATTATGCAAAGTAGCACAGTGAAAAATGACACAAAGGGTGCAAATCCTCACTATTTTCTCCTTTAGTTAAGACATCATCAAAAAGGACAGATATGTAGTGTTGGGATATTAAATTGTGTGTTAGCGTAACAACACAAACGAACACAAACAGCTAAAAAACTATCCCACGCAATGTAATATAATTTAGGTATGTTGACCACGTAATATGTAATTGGCCGGGGAACGAAATGTAAATGCTTTTTTCCATCAATCAAATGAATTGGTGCCATCGAAAACAGGCACGCTGGAAATGGACAATGAACGTAGCCTACCAATTCTGGATTGCCTAATACAGAGAGGTATTAATGGATTTCAATCTGGCAAATACAGAAAACCTACCAATATTTCCATCTATGTACATTTTTAGTATGGCCACAGCAATGAAGTAAAGATATCGATTTTTGCATTCATGTTTTGGGGACATTACGTATATGTAAACTTAAATAAATTGATATTGTGATAGATGAAATTAGGAATACAAGGAGAGTTAGAATATTCTGAACTCGTATTACGCAATCCATGAAGAGCGACAAAAGAAGACTTTTTATGATAATAATATCATGGAAATCTATAACATAAAAATCCTATTCGTGGACCATATAGTAGTAATTTTAAAGATATTTTTTATTTACTGGAAACTTAAGAAAAAGTACTTATAGAAAATCTAATGTCAGTTGCGTGGGATATTACTATCAAAAACTTTGAAAGGGGGGAACAAAACAGCGGCAAACATGTATGAGATAAGCACAAGACGACAGCTTCAATTTCGTTCAATTTGAAAGGCAGCTTATTTTAATAATGTTTAAAAGAAACATAAATCAATCTATTCTCATAAAGGATACGTCTTGTAAGAATGTGAATATCAGCTTATGAATGTAAAAACTGGTCCGTTTATTTCCAAAGAAATATGTAAAAAGACGTGAGCCCACTTACAAAGCGAAAAACAAGAATTGTTAATGACAGACTAAGCCCTGGTCACAAATGGAGATATTAGACTGGCCCCCCCCCGCCCCCCCAAAATGCCCCATCGTCCCATCAAACCTCCTACTAATATTTTATTTTGTAATGTCACTATAAATCACTTCTCTTGATGATATATTAAACCTTAGGGGAAGGTGGTCAGGTCTTATACCAAGTGTATCAGGTTTCCTAGTAGAATTAGGCTTTTGGACTATCCAAAAAATTACTAAAAAAAATCAGAATAAAGAGCATTCAGGTGTATAATATCCTAACGCTTCTTTTTCATTTTTCAGAACAATTTCCTCTTGATGTATTTGGAACCTTACGTATAATTGTATACTGTAAACTACTGATCCCTCTGGTGATTTAAAAAATTATACTTGGCCTTTTTATGTGCTCAGGTGTTCATTTACCTATGAATTCTGATTGAAGGATGCATAAATCTTCCTGGAAATCTGAACCTTCCGGTCCCGGTCTTCAGCCAAGAAATCTGAGCAGTGCAGCAGCATCACGAATGATCTCCTTGTCTGTGCCTTCTGTGATTCCCTTCGAGGAGGACGAGCTAAAGCACCGTTTCAGAATTAGAAATGAGGCAGGCTGCGGAAGGAGAGAGAGAGAGAGAGAGAGAGAGAGAGAGAGAGAGAGAGAGAGAGAGAGAGAGAGATTATTTTTAATCATTTCCAAGAGAATTAGAGGCAGAAATTGTTCCCATGATTCAAGATTGAAGGATGTTGAGAGATTATCTCTATACAGCATCAAGAGAGAGAGAGGAGAGTAGATCATAAGACAGAAGATAACAGGGAAGGAGGAGAGAGAGAGGAGAGAGCGAGAGGAAGAGAGAGAGACGAGAGAGAGAGAGAGGAAGGAGAGAGAGAGAGAGAGAGAGCAGAAGACAGAGAGACAGAGAAGAGAGAGAGAGAGAGAGAGAGGAGAGAGAGTGCAAAAGACAGAGAGACAGAGAGGAGAGAGAGAGCAGAAGAGAGAGAGAGCAGTAGACAAAGAGACTGAGAAGAGAGAGAGAGCAGAAAACAGAGAGACTGAGAAGGAGAGAGAGAGAGAGAGAGAGAGAGAGAGAGACGGGGGAGGAATTCGAAAGCCATAACGTTAAATGGGTTAATTTTCAGCGCCTGACATCGCTTGGGGACCCCTAATGCATATATGTCCGTCATTCCATTGCTTAGGAATGGTTCGCCTTTGATTCAGCACTCGATTTCGTGCAATACATCCATTTCCGTGGATAACCTCGCCCCCTGGGTACAACATATATGTCTGTCATTCCACGCCGTAGGACACGTTCATCTTTTATACAGTAACGCAACCAGTTTTCTACTTATCTTTGGCATTCCTTCGAAATAACAAACTGGTAACTTGGGTATGTTTCTAAGAGGGGAGGTAACATCTGGTCATCATCTTTAATGGGAAAATGCAGGGTGTGGAAAAAAAAAATATATACTTTCCTGTAATGTTGGTGGGGGAGGCATAGAGCCAGCAACTTCACCCCGTGTGCAGAATTATCTTAGAAAGAAGAGAAGAAAAGTTTAATACCTAAAAAATAAAAAAAAAAAACAGAATTTACTCTTCGCGATAAGGCAGGAACATGCCGCTGAAAGCCTCGTCCTTTGCTTGAAATTGGAATGCATACAGAAATAATACTGCTTTCATCTGTTACCTCAGAAATAAATGAAAACTAAGGACAATAATATCTCTAACTTGATTCATTTATAAAGTATATGTATATAGTTTATTAGTTGGTGATACTTCGAAATGATTGAAGTAACGATAAATCAAACTCAAGTAAATAAGATACTTTTAAAAGTAAATGGTAGGAAATTAATTCTTAAGTATTTAATATATTTTAAGTAAATCATCCAGTGCAAAAGAAATGAATATAATATATATATATATATATATATTATATAATATATATATATATATAATGTATATACTATATATATATATATATATATACAATACATATATATATATATAATATATATATATTATATATATATACATACATATATATATATATATATATATATATGTATATATAAAACTTTTCACAGGAAAATTTCTAACATAACATAGTGGTTAATAATCCTAATTTAAAAAAAAACTAGCCTCTTGATGGCATAAATAAAAGTAAAGGTTAATACAGCCATAATAAAGAAAGGAATGAAAATCTGAAAATAATTGAATAGTGGACATTTTATTAATGAAACTTTTTTTTTCTTTTCCAGGTAAGTTGGTCCTGGAGAATCTAAAGCTCTTGGCTGTACACTAAGACCGGTAATATAAAAAAAAAAACACACACAAATTTAGTTAGATGACTCACTGGCTATTCTTAAAGTAGAGCTAAATGCAAAAGGGTCTGAGAACAAATGCCCTTGCCAATAGTAAATTAGATCTTTTACTGGCTAATATTCATATACACAGGAATAAAGGCTTATGCATACATACTTACATACATATATATATATATATATATATATATATATATATATATATATATATATATATATTATAATATATATATATGTATTATACAATATATATATATATATATATGTGTGTGTGTGTGTATATACATATATATATATATATATATATATATATATATATATATATATATATATATATATTCTATATGTATTTAAGAATATGTATTTATATATATACATATATATAATGTATGTATATAATATATATGTGTATATAAGAATATATTTATACACATATATATATATACATATATATGTATGTATACGTATAAATAAGCAAATTTTATATACATGATAGAGAATTAAAATGAAGCCTTGCAAATTGCAGAGCCTTAGATCTAATGAAAATCCAGTTCTCACCTGGATCAAATTGGCACATAATTGTATAGCTAAATTCTGTTTATCACTCCTAAAAATAGGTTAAATGTGATATTTTTACTATTTATATTATACGGTCAATTATTTCTTTAGCAACGATAGTAATAACAGTAGAAGAGAAAGTGAAACCACGTTCCCTGACATTAGAGTTGAGACGGGAAAGATGCTATTGTCTTTTAAGAGATTGTAACAATGTAGATGTGGGTTTTGGTAATCTTGTTATAATTTGTATATATAAAAAAAGTCCCGTTTAATTACTTGGCTCCCTTCTGTGAGTCTTTCAACGTTTATGACTAATTTCGGAGTTGACATATAATAAAACCAGCTACAAAAGATAAATGGAAATGCCATGGAATTCGACGTTTCAAGTTGATTAAAAAAAACAAAGCAAACCTTCATAAATGTCTTTTTCTTTAGTGGTTGGAAATGGACTGATTAGACTTTTTAAACCCTGTATTTTAGAGCTTCTTGCTGTATCTCAAAGAATTCTTACTGTCTTCCTTAAACCGCTAAAGATAATTAAAAAGTCTTTATCGGAAAGTAGAAAAACAACCAAAATTCACGTGATAAAAATCAAGTATTAATCCATAACTAAGAGAACGATTTTTGACTGAAAGTAAACAGGAAACAGTAAACAGCTTGCCAATAAACTGAAGAGTCACAAAATAAAGATAAAGCATGTAGAAAAGTAAGAATGGATTCCGAAGACCTATTAAGAATAATCGAAACCAGGAAAATTAATTGAGAGAATAATCAAGATCTTCGTAAGAACTTTACAGTTACCATGAAAGAGTACTGAGGCTTCAAGACCGTTAGACAAGACGAGAGGTATGGGAATAACGGGAAGCCAGTAGCAATATGTGTCAGACCATAAATCCGCTGAGAAGTGTTGGAACCATTAAGCGAAATAAGAGCTGTCACCACTAGGAACAGCCACTGAGAAGCTACTGAACCTCTGGACGAAATGGGACATATAAGTTGCTTGGAAAGAAACAGAAATTATGAAATGACAATATTCTAAATAGAATCTAAGCAGAAAAATGCACTTGGAAATATGTAATGAATATCAGGCTGCCACAGAAAACTAAAATCTCCTGAGACCGATAAGGTAAAGTTCGAATAATCAAGAATTTCAGAGGGTGTCGGTGGGAATCAGAACTATTACGAGCTATTAAGCGGTGCCGGGAGATCTAGAGGAAATTAAGAGACTTCAAGGCCATTAGTGGAAATTAAGTGGTATCAGATTCCTTAAAGGAAGCTGAGGGGTATCAATAGACCATTCGGAGGCACAGCAATTGTTGGAGGAAGTTGGGTTGGCTGTAAAAATCATGCCTTTAGTAATAGAAGAAATAATAATGACGAAGATAGAAATAATAAAAATAAAATTAAAACAAAATGATAAGATAATAATAATAATAATAAAAATAATAAATATGAAGATATAAATAATATAAATAAAATTATAGAAATAGCAATAAAAATAAAATAATAATAATGAAACTAAAACAAATAAAAATAGATATAAAAATAATAAAATAATAATAATGAAAATAAAACGAATAAAAATAGGAATGAAAATAAAGAGCATAAAAATAAAAACAATGAAATAAAAATAATGACATTAAAAATAGTTGCCTGTTACATCCCGTTTCGTGTTATTATAACTTAACAACTTTTCATTTTGACATTGTAATACTTTTGACCGCTACCAAAAAAGGATATGATCATTCGCTGACGAAAGTCCTCACAGCAATGTATATCAATAGATGCTACAATAATAGGGCCGTAGCCCATAAACCGTTTCGTATATCTTGCGGATTGTATTTCGTTCAGCCAAAAAACATGGTGGGCAATAGAAGAAGAAATGGAAAAAAAAGAATAAGTTTTCCTTATTACTGAGAAGCTTACCTGACGAGAAAAAGAAATATAGGCCGATTCATCAATCAAGCTTTTTTTGTTTTAATAAATAAAAAAAATACAATGACTCGTGGTATGGTTCGTACCAAATGAACCATTGTGAAAATATTAAGTAAATTTATTTCTTTCCCACCATTCACACATCGTAAATCACTCAGCAAGGGAAAAATGAAGCTATTTTTAACCTGAGCCTACTTCTTTTGTAGCAGAGTTGCAAAAGTGAGTGACGAATGTTATCATTATTATTCATGAGCAAACATTCATATGGAGGGGGCAACGGCAGCCATTATTTGATGAAGCAAGCTTCCACAAGATTGAATCCCCACTTGTGAAGTAGAGAAAAATAATGCATATTTATCTGAATTGCTAAGTACTTTAACGACGGTGATTCACTATTATTATTATTATTATTATTATTATTATTATTATTATTATTATTATTATTATTATTATTATTATTATTATTGGGTAAGAGACCCTCTTGCAAACATGTCATGTTAAATGTTATTCTCTATTCTTTTTATAACTGTTCTGTCGTTGTTACTAAGACTGGTGAGTAGCACAGCTATGCTGTGTATTGTAAAAGCAGAGATAGGTAAAATATCAGTTTTATTTACTAGAGTAAGTGAAATATGAGGATTAAACCCCGTAGAGTTAGTAAATTATATAGTATGTCAAAGACAATATATAGTATGAGTATATATCGAATGATTTTACTTCTATTTTTGCAACGTCCAGCATAGGTGTGTTACACACCAATCTTATCAATGACGACAAAGCCATTATCGGAAGAAGAGAGAAGAACCTCTACAAAAACAATGGAGCTGAAGCAGCAATATCATTTAACAAGATATTATTACAATTATTATTATTATGCTTTTGTTGTTCATTCGTACACAACAGAACAAAGCCTAAAATACTGAATGCTTATTTGTTCTTATTCCATAGGACAAATTGGGGTCACCAATGCGCTAATTACTTAATTCCCAACTGGATTATAATAATAAGAGCCCTTGTTTCATCTATTGTGTCTATTTTTGTGGCTCCGATGTCCCAGAATCACGTGGGCATTTTTTGTTCATACCTGCGTGTTTCCCTACTATCAAATGTGGTTATTGCTGCATAATTCCATAAATCGTATTCGTACACTGCTAACAACCAGGGGTCTACATAGAGCTGATCTCCCAAAATTCCCATTCAGTAGATGCATCGGTGATAGCTGGATGAATTTCCATAAAATTCCCATTTATTATGCAAATCCTTCATCAACTTGTGCTCTCTCTCTCTCTCTCTCTCTCTCTCTCTCTCTCTCTCTCTCTCTCTCTCTCGTGTTTGCTGTCAATAAGGGATCCTTGTTCTCTCTCTCTCTCTCTCTCTCTCTCTCGTTTGTTTATATTGCTGTTTATCAAGGGAACCCTGGCGTCTCTCTCTCTCTCTCTCTCTCTCTCTCTCATTTGCTTATTTTGGTGTTTATCAACGGGGCCCTGACGTCTCTCTCTCTCTCTCTCTCTCTCTCACTCTCTCTCTCTCTTTCTCTCTCTCTCTCTCTCATGGTTGTTTTCGGTGAGCATCAGAACTGCATATTGCTGATGCCATGTAACAGGACAGTAAAGCCGGTCCCCTCTCCCTCTCTCGTTTGCATTCATTCATTTTGGGCGCTTATCAACAGAAGCCTGATCCATTTATGGTATGTTTAAAATGACATTGATAAATGAAAAGCGCCCTATCATATAATCCATGTTAAAACGTAATTAGTCTCTGTTCGGCACCAACGATACGGGCACATAATAATTCGTGATATCCAAGATAAAAGTGATTTACGAGAATTTGCAGCATGATACAAAGCTCTTCGTGACACCGGCGTAATTATACTTTATAAAAGAAAAATAACGGGAAATAAAGCCGGGAAAGGGCAATAAATCTAGATGCTAAAAGGTGCAATGAAAGTCAAAGATGACGACAGTAACGCAACATGAAAGTCGTCTGCCAGTTGCTAAACGCTCTCACTCTGGGGAAATAGTGGACGTTTCCTGGGCTGGCTGCAGCGGTTTGCAAGGTTTGGCGGTTTAGAGGCAAATAAATAATGAGCTTCCAAGTTTTAGATGCATAATATTTCCATATTGCGGAGTTTGTTTGCAAATGGTTCCTGATTCCAAGGATTATGTTCCGAAAATGTTAAAATTCGGCGCTTAAATGTACAGTATTTGAGATGTGAGGGTTTAAGAGTACGAATGTCTGAGGCTGCAGGGTTCAGGAATTAACTTTTTGAAAGTAAAAGTTCTCTAACGTTACAGTTCCAAAAGACTTTCTACTACAGGTTTAATACAAGATGAAAATGTATAAATACATTCGTAGATAAATAGAGTTAATAGAGGGTTATACTTATTATATTACTGAACAGAGTTAGTAAATCAATCACTATAAGCAAACCTCTTTTCATATCATGTAAAATCATGAGACTGGGTAGATGACACTCTTCCGCCTCAAGGGCGTGCTTTCTTTGCGGAAAGGTCACCAAGGAGCAGTTACGTCAGATCACTGCAAATTCCTCTCTATCATCAGATTTGGTTTTCAGGAATATATGCAGTTCAATTCAAAGGTCAATGCAACGGCAACTACTGCCTGTGTTAGCCCAGGTCCGAAGAAGGCTATGAACAGATAAACATAAACAGGGGAAAATACTTAGCTCAGGCAGATGCATCGGATAATAGATTGATAAAAGAATTTTTATTTCACCATAACAATAACCAACAATAAAAAAAAAAAATAAATATGCCTACACTACTGCTCCCTTGACAACACCTGAAAAGGTCTCTGGCAAACCTTCTGAATTCATGCTCCTGTATTCTTGGCTCTCGACTCTTTACCTTTGTGGCAATGTGTGTACTGTTGACTTCAAAAGGTGGTTGCTGTCCTCTGCTAATGAGTGATCATGCAAATCTGCTAAGTTCTCATTCCCGGGTAGACAGGGAGGGTTGGAGTCAAGAAGGGCATAAGCCTGTTGAACATCGGTCTGAACCAGTTACGAATTATCCCGTTCAATGAGTTTTGGAAACACCTGTGGCTGGGAAAAAGGCTCCTTTAAAACATCGATCTCAGCTACAGGTTAGGCTGAGAAAAGAAACAAATACCCTACGCACTGAAGTCATAAAGTTTCCATGTATTTCCATACCAATAATAGACTCTTTTACATCCTACAAGCATGCTGTAATGCAAAGATCTTTGGGTCAAACGCAGAATCCAAAGAATACTGAATAAATGAATTACGTATTCAACGGTGGTGACACATCTAATGAATTCAACGAATTGAGTTAACCTTACCATAGAAAATTTCTGAAATTAGACTTGTCAGAGAGAAAATGAATTAAACATTTTAATTATAATACTGGCACTTTCATTACCCGTGACATGCGAGTACATCACAGCTTTAGAGATGAGTGATGCCTTCCTGCATTCGCTTAAACGAAATTAATTTTGTTTAAGCTGACTTCGCCTCTGAGTCATTTGTTTTTCAGTGAAAGGGGAAAATGAGCAAAAGGGAAAATTGAAGAGACAAAAGGTGAAGAGTAAATGACAAAAGACAGGCAGCAATGACGTTGGTGCTCAGGGGAAGATTCATGTAAACAGAAGACTGTCAATAATATACCTTACATTAACTATCTATCAAAATATCATCCTAAAAGTCTACGAAATCCAGATGCAAAATCATTACATCCGAAACATCAACTACCGTTTAGTGAATATCATTCATTCGCAGGCGAGTTCATAGTTTAGGCTGATCATCCAAGTTTGATAAATCAATTATCTAAGATTATCAATTATATTGAATGAGACAATTATCTCAAGTTATACATTATATTTGAAGAGATAAGTTGGCAAAGGAGTCGAGTGCCACGCTGATGGCGTTGGGGACCTATGAATGTTCAACAAATGGTCGGAGCGGTAATGCTCGGGGGAGAGAGAGAGAGAGAGAGAGAGAGAGAGAGAGAGAGAGAGAGAGAGAGAGAGAGAGAGAGAGAATCAACTATCGAAGATTAGTTTAGGAACATTTTTTATTGAAAAGATAGTCTCACAGGATCTCATGCCACCAAGGGATACAAAACAGAATTGTTGATCAGACAGCATTTAGAAATTAACTTTCGCCCAATATTAAACAAACTGTAAGCGACGTTCAAAGCAGAGGTAAAAGGGCAATAAGGGAAAGAAAAATATGAATTCTGGATGTTGGTAAAGTAAAGAAAATAATCTTGTACTACCAAGACCCACCGAAAAAAAATTGACAAATAGAACTACAAAAATAAAACTGAAAAAACAAAACTTTTTCTTTCAAGTTGATAAATTCCTTTGGACTTCCCTCAGTTCCCCCCACTTATTTTACTCTCCACATTTTCCCTCCTTTACCTGATAAATCGTCCACCCGGGGTCTGAATATTAAAACAGACTCCTGCCTTTGATCCTTGGTCGTAGTCGATCAGCCATTCCCTTTTTCTAAACTTTTTTCCAAGACGATTTTTCTTCGCTGTGTTATTTTTTTATACCTTCGTAAAGGTTCATCTCATATGACTTCCAACTGTTTGCTAACATCTTGCGCGACTCGCCAAAAATCTTGATTATTAATTAGCTGTGGCTTAAAGGGGTGGTAGTTGTATACCCAGACATAATGCGGCGTCTAATATTTCGCCATCGGCATAATGAGTATCATCTTTTGCCTTCGGGTGGGTGGCTCCAGAGTGCTTTTAACCTTTCGGTTCTATTCATGTTTTTCGGGTATGAGGTTGCTCGCTCTATGGCCCCCTCACCCCCGCAAACCTCCCCCCACCCCCCCACCCCCACCCCGCCCGCCCGCCCCCCCCACCCCCCTCTTCACTTCCCAACAATGCCTACCACAAAGTACAAAGTAAATAATTCACAGCTTAGGTCAAAAAGAGATCAAAGCCTTCCTTCTTCTGAGATCAGTGTCGGGTCTCTCACTGGTGAGGCGAGGTTGGTTACCACTGGATCACCTGAACCATTTCTTACCACCAGGACTATTATTACCATTATTATTATAATAAAACTAGTACTAGTTGTAGTAACAGTAGCAGCAGTCCAACCAACAGATGTAGCGGTAGAAGTATAGTTTCGTTGCAGTTATTGTTTTAGTAACTAATGTTAATTTTCATTGAGAGAGATTTATTTAAATTATTCTTCGCTTTTCTCCGCACCAAGTTATTGTATATTAAGCTGGTCTCTTATAGATTCGGTCCGGGATGTTCCTAAAAAAATAGTGGATCTCAAATGGAGAATGAAACCTATGCAGCTTTAGATAAACCCACTCCCAAAGAACTCATAATAATATTATCTGTTCAGTAAGATGTATTAAAATCAGACCCTTTCTACATCAAGGTTCACTCGCTATTATATTCTTCTCAGAACTTATTCAGAAACATAGCTCATGTACATTGGACTTTGATAGTCTTGGGTTCAATTCCCCTGCTTCAGGGTACGTTCAGTTACACTTCGTCTTCCTGTAATCTTCCTGATGCTCTCTCACTCAAATCACACAAGGACAATTTCTTTAAGTGGGAGCCATGAATAGCCAGTTAAGGGCATCTCCCAGCATGTGGGCAAATTAGAAAAGAAGAGTCTCTCTCTCTCTCTCTCTCTCTCTCTCTCTCTCTCTCTCTCTCTCTCCATGTCACTCAGCTCTGAGTGAGCTCGGAGTTCTTGCAGAACTCATCAAATCATCCACCCACTAACGGCCCTAAGCTACGGTAATCCAGAACTAACATCCTGTCGTTGATAGAACAAATAAATTCTATATTTTAGTCCGGGTAAAATCAAATGAACTTTGGGAAGAAATTCTAAGCAACGGTGCTGTTTATAAGGTTTTGACGCATGACATTTACGTAGTTTCTCATTATCATCTGTAAAGTCCGGCTCAAAGTGTAGCTTAACTAGTAGAGTCTTCCTTTAACAAGTAAAAGACAATAGAATGGCGTAATTAGCGTAATTTGGGGCTTACGCTCTTTAGTTGACTCATCATAAGTGATTGATGCCACGGAGCTATTTAACAATGATAAATTTTTTCACTGTTTGAGTATTATAAAAGGTTATTTGTTTTAGAGAACACGTTTGATCAGTTCACTAAGAATATTCTTCATCCAGTAGTTTTCAGTGTTTTCTGAATACATTAACTGTTAATATAACAAATGCAGAGAACTAAATTTTCTAAAATCGATTATTAGTTCTTCAGTGAGATTATTCTATGGAGGATGAGATTCCTCCTTTGACTTTCCACTTTTTATTGTGTATTAATTCCCCTTTTTATATTATAATATGTATATATATAATATATATAATAAATATATATATATATATTATATATATATTAAATATTAATATATATATATAATCTTTTATATATATATATTTATTTTATTATATAAATTATATATAATATATATTTAATTAATATATATAATAATAAATATATATAATATTATAGTATATATATATATTAAATTTTTTATATATATATAAATATAATATATATATATATGATATATATATATATATAATATATAAAAAATATATATATATATATATAATATATAATAAATATATATATATATTATATATATATATATATCTATATATATTATATATATATATAATATATATATCTAGATATATATATATATTATATATATATATATATAATATATATATATATTATTTCTTCTTCCCCCCCCCCCCCGGAGATTATTCTATGGAGGATGAGATTCCTGACTTTCACTTTTTTATTGTGAGTATTAAATCCCCTTTTATATATATATAGTATATATGATATATATATATAATATATATACATATATATAATATATATATATAATATATATATATATATTATATATATATATATATATATATATATATATATATATATATATATATATATATATATATATATATATATATATATATATATATATAAATATATATATATATATATATATATATATATATATATATATATATATATATATATATATATCGATTGATGCTAAATAAATCAGCTTACATTTACTATAATCATTGACACTGAAAATAAATTTGCTTTGTAATGTAATATATATATATATATATATATATATATATATATATTATATATATATATATATATATATATATATATATATATATATATATATATATATATATATATATATGTATATATATATTTAAATGTTTGTGTGTATTTTTAGGTATGCAGGAATTGTTCAAGTGTAATCAAGTGTTCATTTTATCAACACTTATTTTGTATTGCAATTTACAAATCAAATTCATTTTCAGTGTTGATGACCATAGTAAATGTAAAGATAATTTATTTAGCATCAATCGAAGAGCAAACAATAAGAAAACTGATTTACAACTAACGTACTACCATTATCACAAATTAGTGTGAAATTAGAAGGCCATCTGATGAGACTCAGATTGTAGGAGGCTGATGGGAGCGGAAATCATTAAGAATGGGGCCTGTTTGAGAAAATGATTTAGGAGAGCGAAGCAGAAAGAGGAAACGAGATTGTAGGGAATACGTAAATATCCTGGAACAATTCAGTTCCTGTTTAATTACATTAATGGAAGCGTCGGATCATTAATTTCACCTTCACCCTAAATTCTCCAGCTTAACTCCTGCGATTAAACAAAAGCCCTGGTATGAATTATGATGTTTATCATTAATTAGTCTTAATTACATGTAAATTTATCGTAATCAGGGCGGACAATTTTACTTCCTAATTGAATTATGCTTCTGCTAATGCAGTACTCATTTTGCTGTTAATGCGTGTGAAAGCCAGAAAAAAATATTAGGTAGCTAAAATAGAGCATTATTTATCTCATAATTGTAGTACAAGGCAAGCAGTCGCTTGCTAAATTATCTTGAATGTGCTAAGCCAACGTCATCTAGATTTCGTGATGTTTAGGTCTTTTGGACTCTCGGCTTTATTTGTATAGTTTGAGTTTTCTCATGTTTTATTTTATCATCTGATATTTACTTGACCTTAATCCCGAAGAATCCCCTACTTCATTTTTCCTGAAGTCACATGACTTTTGTGTCTATACTTCTTTGATATCACATGATCTCCTCTTTATTTCTTTGGCCTCCATCATTTTTTAATCACTCGATTCCTCTATGTTACGTTCCTTTGTTGTTAGCCGTTTCATCCGATTGTTCTTATAATCTTTTAATGCCACTGGGTTGTTTGTTTACATTTGAATGATTGTAAGCTCAATCCTCTCCTGATGTCTCTTGCATGCAAAATCCACTCACGTCTCTCAATGGACGCTACTTGACCCTTCGTTTGAATGCTGAAAACCACTTCAGTTCTGTCTGTAGCATTCGATACAAACGTCATTTGACTACTGCGTAAACAGCCTGCTGATGTCTAGGCATGGGGCTACAACCTCATCCCAAAAACTTTCAACAGCCCTTTAAGAGTCTGGTGTGAGTAAAAATAAGATTTACAATGAAATCTCCGAAATCAGATGTGTGTAAAGTGGGTAGTGAGTGGTTAATGAGGATAAAATTGACATGATTTTTATCTGGTTTGGCTATTGAACGTCAACGTTTATATTTGATCTAGAATTTATTTCTAATTAGCACCTAACACCTAATTGTCGAGTGAGAATAGGTATGCTTGTTTTACCACGATTTTATTCACAATCTAATTCCTAAAATAAACCAGACTCATATACCGCGTCAGTCATTCAAAAAGTATCTAAAATGTGGAGTCGAACCAGGAAGTTTATAAAAGGATAAACAAAAGCCTAAAACAGCAATATTTACATATTCAATCATGCTATAAATTGAAGCTTGATAACAAGCGTAGTCCATTCAAGGCACCGAATCTATATTGATACATCTACAACAAGATCCATTACGTCATTCGGTTTAACCCGGCAATAAAGCACAGCTCCACATGGGGTACGACGAAACAAAAAAGGGAAAAAGGGTTAGTTACGAGACAAAAATAATCACATTAACTAAGTTGAAACAAAAAAAGACAGGCTACCACTGAAGCGGTATAAAAAAAAAAAAATCAACATCATTTTGGCTTCCGTAAATCACTCACTGTGCCAGATTTATGGAGAGCCATTAAAGAAATCGTCAAGGCAAATCGACTTGTTAATGAGGAGACAAATAGCAAAACGCCACTGCTTTTTGAAAAAATTGAATCCCAGTCGTTTTTAACTCAGGCGAACGAACACATGCCGGACTCGTCAAGGGCAATTGTCGCTTGACAGCTGTAGCGAATTGTCAGTGGAGGACAAAAAAAAAAAAAAATAATAATTGCGACAGGGTATATATTTGGAGATGAAAACTGTGATTATTCAATTTGATTTTTAGTATTCTTTAATTTCTCCAAACATATTACTTTGACGTCACATTTCGATAAATCGCAATAATCGTGAAAAAGATAAACATTTTATTGTATTACTGTTATCTAAAAATTTCCCAATATACACAGTTGATGTAATTAATTTCATAAAACTGAATCTGTATGAAAAACTACAGCAATTTTTGTTATACCCAAAATTCAAAGCCATCAATTTACAACTGTTCTTCAGAAACCCACATCTCTCTCTCTCTCTCTCTCTCTCTCTCTCTCTCTCTCTCTCTCTCTCTCTCACTCTCTCTCTCTCTCTCTCTCTCTCTCTCTCTCTCTCTCTCTCTCTCTCTATTCGTTTTTTGCAAATACATTCACCCTCCTTCACTTTGGTAATCTGCAACACCATCCAACGGGTGCCTGGTAGCATATACCTGCTAACCCCATTAGTTCCTTCCAGCGCTCCCCATCAATTTGCACCTGATAGCTGCACCCTCTGGTGATAATGAGACTCCACTGGAACGCGCTGGAAAACTCGATCGTGCCTCAGTCAGTCTCCTTGAATCAGCTGCGCATTCCAGTGATGCAGTAATTTATCACGATGATGCTTTTTTTTTCTCTTTTTCTTTATTCTTTTTGTGTGGGAGAGGTACGTATACTCTTTTATCATAAAATTGGGATGGGAAGGGGGGGGGGGGTGTTGTTCCTGTCTTGGATTGGGAGAGGGGAGGGTTGCTTATTGATGGTTCGCAGTTGCTTGCTTTTATTTTTATTTTTTCTTAAGGTGCGATAGTAGTGTTTGCAAGGTTGCCGTTAATGGGGAATTGTTGCTTTTTTTCTTTCTTTCTTTCTTCCTTTCTTTCTTTCCTCCTTTTACTGTTGAAGCACGTTTTGGGTACGGTATAATGGGTTTTTCAGAGATGTGTTTTATTTTATTCATTTTGGAAAAGTTTATGGGTAATTCAGATTTTTTAGCTTTCCTTACTTTCTTTGAAGTCGTGCTTATTGGGTTGGTCTGGATGGGTGAATCAAAGGAATCGTGAACCATTAATCAGCACCTCACTTCCCTAAACTTAAGATACAACAAGGTTTTCAATAAAATGAAAACGAAATGGAGTTTCTAGAGAACATTACAAACATTTCAACAAGCGCGTAGGTTTTCTTAGCAAACGCTCAAATATAAAGCGTAACTAATACCGCTTGTATAGTCAGATGTTTTAAATAGTTTGTTGTCATTCTTAGATACCAGTGTAGTATGGCAGGAGTGTCAACAATGATGTAACGAAGTACTGAAGCCTTGCATCCTTATCTGTTTGTTTGTATGTGTTTTACGTTGCAAGGAACCAGTGGTTATTCAGCAACGGGACCAACGGCTTTACGTGACTTCCGAACCTTGTCGAGAGTGAACTTCTATCACCAGAAATACACATCTCTAACACCTCAATGGAATGCCCGAGAATCGAACTCGCGGCCACCGAGATGGCAGGTCACGACCATACCGATCACGCCACTGAGGCGCTTTTGTCTTCTTTTCGTTAGAAATGACTACACTCTAGTACCACAGCTGATGTAGTCTTTCCCTTTCTCCTCTTCTTTTTGTATGCAGCCCTTTGCAGCGCCCAGGATCAAGAAAGGATGTTACTACGGATCGATATTCATTTCGTAATTTACTTGATAAAGCTTTTAGGCCGGAGAGCGTTCCGTACGAGCGTAGCTGACGATTTTTGAAGCGAGTTCTAACGAAAAGACATCGGGCAAAATGACTGCCTACTTTACGAGATGAGATTTGACTAACCTGACTTTGGTAGCGTTATTTTTACTTTTATTTTTTTTTATTTCTTTACTTAGAATAATCAAAGCTTTGGCTCACATACAGACCATGAACCTATACATGCCAAGGGAATAGTTTCCTTCCGTTTTCTACGACAAATATTCTACTTTTCGTAGGAGATAACCCATGTTATTCCTTTGGGTGATCTTTCTTTCCCCGTGAAAATTCAGATTCATTTGGAACAGATCGGATATTAATAGCAGGAATTGTGTGATATGAATATTATGCTTCATCTCATTTCATAACTTAAATGGCAACGTGACACTTTCATACGTAATGCACAAAAAAAGAACCAAACAGAAATGATCACAAGAGAGATCACACATAAAAGCTGATAAAAAAAATTCTTTCCACCATTTTGGAATTCCAGCTTACCCAAGCGGAATCAGACGAAACGTAATGGAAACATCACACAAAAATAATAATAATTATCACCTATACAAATAATTTCAAAAAGTTTGCGGCAAAATGTTGCATAATCTATCGTTCACAATATTCTTGCATTCAATTTGAAACCGAAATGCTTTTAGCAGGCGTATACTATAACATTAAATCTGACTTTCGATCCATCCGAGAACTCTCTTATCGTATCACCGCGGGAACCAACGAAACATAATGGGAAAGGACGAATCCAAATGATTATGACCGTCGAGATCTCACTTCAGAAACACAATAGGAGCTAAATAGACAATCAGCTACTGTCTGCGAGTTCGAAATTGACTTTCCGAGAAAAGAGAAAAAGGGTATAAAAATGCCAGCCATCGGGAGTTTAGCATGGAAAACAGCAGTTTAATTGATATTAGCATGGAGAGAGAGAGAGAGAGAGAGAGAGAGAGAGAGAGAGAGAGAGAGAGAAGGGGGGGGCGTTGTCATCAAAGCAAATGACTCGTAAAACTATCAGAGGAACGAAAAAGTGGAGGTTGAGAAGAAAAGATAGTTGCAAGAGAGAAAGTGAGAGAAAGCAGTGATTAGACGATGCAAGAAGACAGGAGGTGAGATAAATAGAGGAATCATTCAAACAAGGAATCTGTTATCAAGAACACTTAAAAGAGAGTATTTACAAGAACGTGCAATTAATCAACACGGAAAATGTGAAGGGACAGCATAACAGAGAAAGTACAAGAAGCGTAACCGCCAATGCAAACTAACGATACAGATGGTGATAGAAAGTGAAAGAGAAAGTGAGTATCGATAAAGAAGCCAGGCAATAGAGAAGACAAAAACACAAATCGAGAATTAGGAGAAAGTGAGAAAAAACAAAACATCCTGGAGACAGTGAGAGAGAAATACGCACGCAGACAGACAGACAGAGAGGCATTGATGGATGGGTGTTCGAAAAAAAGAAATCACATGTATTAATATAAGGATGAATCTAATAAAAAAAAATTTGGGGAAACAATAGAATGGGAGCACGAGAGAGAGAGAGAGAGAGAGAGAGAGAGGAGTTTTGAGAGAGAGAGAGAACTCGTCTAAAAGAAATCATATTTAGCAATCTGGCAATAAAGAAAAACCACTAGCGAATTAAAATTATATAGTTTAGAAATAAAGAATAAGGACCAGATAATTGAGTGTTAAAATGAGTATAGACCAACGAGAGATAATTTACAACAATGGTTATGTGAAGAAGACGGAAAGAAAGAGAGAAAGCAGACAAACAGAGGGCTAGAGAGAGAGAGGGGCAAAAGAAATCAAGCAAGAGGATGTATGGAAGGCCAAGATGAAATTTGAAGATATGCCATTATTCAATTAGCAGGTACAGTCCGGAGCCATTATATTGGAAAGTACCTGTCGCCTTTGACTTTCCTGAGTGACAGGTACACTGATTCCCGTCGGAGGCTGACTGACGTCTCGGTTGATGAAGGTAGGGGATGATGGTGTGTGCCACAAGCCCTTCCAATCATTTAGGGGGACACAGGGAGACACAGGCTGCCCATGGCTAGCTTCCATTGCCCTATTATTCGACGAGCACCGAGGATATCAAATTAGGGCATGCCTCTCCCATAGACTTTAATGCAGTTAAGATTCTCTCTCTCTCTCTCTCTCTCTCTCTCTCTCTCTGTCTTCTTTTATTTCCACTATACGCTGTCATCAGCCTTTTTTCTTTTGCTTAGCCTGTAAGATTACATTGGCGGATTATCATTTTATTAATTCTCTCTCTCTCTCTCTCTCCTCTCTCTCTCTCTCTCTCTCTCTCTAGCCTTCTATCTATTGTACTTTACACTGTCATTTGCCTAATATTACTGCTTATCCTGTGTGAGTAGTTAGTTATTGTATTGACAAAAAATATACAATTATTAGTACACATTTGTCCACAAAGAGACATAATACAAAATAAACAAAGTGGAGATTAATCTCCTCTGTTCTTGCAAGTACATGGCCTACAAAGAAAAATTACAACATCAAGAAAAATACAACTTCAAGCATAGAGTGACGGATCGATAATTTATATTCCCTCCCCACTCCCCTCTCTCTCTCTCTCTCTCTCTCTCTCCTCTCTCTCTCTCTCTCTCTCTCTCTCTTCTTATATCTGTACTTTATACTGTCATTTGCCTAACTATTACTGCTTACCCTGTAAGAGTACAGAGTGACGGATCGATAATTTATATTCCCTCTCTCTCTCTCTCTCTCTCTCTCTCTCTCTCTCTCTCTCTCTCTCTCTCTCTCTCTCTCTCTCTCTCTCTAAAAGATAGGCCTGAATATGAACAGCAGCTCCTCAGAATATATATTAAAAAATAAACTACTACGATGAAAACGTATATGTCACAGCAAACTCATAAAGTGTATCGCAGCAGCACCAGGTGGCAGCACGAAATCCATCACCCATATGGCACGTTATGAAGAGCAGCCAAGACTTCATAAGATCCGAGATGCATATTAATCTTCCATCAAAGACAACCTCTCTCTCTCTCTCTCTCTCTCTCTCTCTCCTCTCTCTCTCTCTTCTCTTCTCTCTCTCTCTCATGGTCCGTTTTGCGGTCTCGGCTAACCTCCAACCCCCATTCGGTCTGACTGAAGTCGAGATAATGTGATTGGAGCTATACTCGTAGTAGATTCACATCATCCTTGCATTTGATGTCTAGGCCAGTCCCTTACGACTCTCCTGATTGGCTATTGATAAGCCAATCACAGGGTTGGAAACTCTCAGTCTCTCTCGAGAGTTCGCAAGGCAGGAAAAGACGTATCCCTCAAGAGAGGTGGAACATAGATCCTACCAATGTGAACTCTCTCGAGAGACTGAGAGTTTCCAGCCCTGTGACTGGCTTATCAACAGCCAATCAGGAGCGTCGTAAGGGACGGGCCTAGACATCAAATGCAAGGTTGATGTGAATCTACTATGGCAACTTCATCCTCAAGGACTTGCAGATATAAAGAAGAAAAGTATTTAATGAAATGGTTCCCATACCATTATACACTTATGCATCAGAAACTTGGAGTCTTACTTAAGAGCCACATGGATAACGAGAGCAAACTAAGTAGAGGATATTCCAACACAAGTAAGAAAAAGAAATGGACGTGGGCAGGATAATATAATTAGAATGTCAGATGATAGATGGACGAAAAGAATAATAGAGTTGTTGGTCCCTGGGGATTGTAAACGAAGCAAGGGAAGGAA
>NC_061108.1:119597493-119617493 GCF_015104395.2 Macrobrachium nipponense
GCAGCGGTTGCAAGGTTTGGCGGTTTAGAGGCAAATAATAATGAGCTTCCAAGTTTTAGATGCATATATTTCCATATTGCGGAGTTTGTTTGCAAATGGTCTGATTCCCAAGGATTATGTTCCGAAAATGTTAAAAATTCGGCGCTTAAATGTACAGTATTTGAGATGTGAGGGTTTAAGAGTACGAATGTCTGAGGCTGCAGGGTTCAGGAATTAACTTTTTGAAAGTAAAAGTTCTCTAACGTTACAGTTCCAAAAGACTTTCTACTACAGGTTTAATACAAGATGAAAATGTATAAATACATTCGTAGATAAATAGAGTTAATAGAGGGTTATACTTATTATATTACTGAACAGAGTTAGTAAATCAATCACTATAAGCAAACCTCTTTTCATATCATGTAAAATCATGAGACTGGGTAGATGACACTCTTCCGCCTCAAGGGCGTGCTTTCTTTGCGGAAAGGTCACCAAGGAGCAGTTACGTCAGATCACTGCAAATTCCTCTCTATCATCAGATTTGGTTTTCAGGAATATATGCAGTTCAATTCAAAGGTCAATGCAACGGCAACTACGTGCCTTTATGTAGCCCAGGTCCGAAGAAGGCTATGAACAGATAAACATAAACAGGAAATACTTAGCTCAGGCAGATGCATCGGATAATAGATTGATAAAAGAATTTTATTTCACCAACAATAAAAAAAACATAAAAAATAAATATGCCTACACTACTGCTCCCTTGACAACACCTGAAAAGGTCTCTGGCAAACCTTCTGAATTCATGCTCCTGTATTCTTGGCTTTCCGACTCTTTTACCTTTGTGGCAATGTGTGTACTGTTGACTTCAAAAGGTGGTTGCTGTCCTCTGCTAATGAGTGATCATGCAAATCTGCTAAGTTCTCATTCCCGGGTAGACAGGGAGGGTTGGAGTCAAGAAGGGCATAAGCCTGTTGAACATCGGTCTGAACCAGTTACGAATTATCCCGTTCAATGAGTTTTGGAAACACCTGGAAAAGGCTATTTAAAAACATCGATCTCAGCTACAGGTTAGGCTGAGAAAAAGAAACAAATACCCTACGCACTGAAGTCATAAAGTTTCCATGTATTTCCATACCAATAATAGACTCTTTTACATCCTACAAGCATGCTGTAATGCAAAGATCTTTGGGTCAAACGCAGAATCCAAAGAATACTGAATAAATGAATTACGTATTCAACGGTGGTGACACATCTAATGAATTCAACGAATTGAGTTAACCTTACCATAGAAAATTTCTGAAATTAGACTTGTCAGAGAGAAAATGAATTAAACATTTTAATTATAATACTGGCACTTTCATTACCCGTGACATGCGAGTACATCACAGCTTTAGAGATGAGTGATGCCTTCCTGCATTCGCTTAAACGAAATTAATTTTGTTTAAGCTGACTTCGCCTCTGAGTCATTTGTTTTTCAGTGAAAGGGGAAAATGAGCAAAAGGGAAAATTGAAGAGACAAAAGGTGAAGAGTAAATGACAAAAGACAGGCAGCAATGACGTTGGTGCTCAGGGGAAGATTCATGTAAACAGAAGACTGTCAATAATATACCTTACATTAAACTATCTATCAAAATATCATCCTAAAATGTCTACGAAATCCAGATGCAAAATCATTACATCCGAAACATCAACTACCGTTTAGTGAATATCATTCATTCGCAGGCGAGTTCATAGTTTAGGCTGATCATCCAAGTTTGATAAATCAATTATCTAAGATTATCAATTATATTGAATGAGACAATTATCTCAAGTTATACATTATATTTGAAGAGATAAGTTGGCAAAGGAGTCGAGTGCCACGCTGATGACGTTGGGGACCTATGAATGTTCAACAAATGGTCGGAGCGGTAATGCTCGGGGGAGAGAGAGAGAGAGAGAGAGAGAGAGAGAGAGAGAGAGAGAGAGAGAGAGAGAGAGAATCAACTATCGAAGATTAGTTTAGGAACATTTTTTATTGAAAAGATAGTCTCACAGGATCTCATGCCACCAAGGGATACAAAACAGAATTGTTGATCAGACAGCATTTAGAAATTAACTTTCGCCCAATATTAAACAAACTGTAAGCGACGTTCAAAGCAGAGGTAAAAGGGCAATAAGGGAAAGAAAAAATATGAATTCTGGATGTTGTAAAGAAGAAAATCTGTACTACCAAGACCCACCGAAAAAAAATTGACAAATAGAACTACAAAAATAAAACTGAAAAAACAAAACTTTTTCTTTCAAGTTGATAAATTCCTTTGGACTTCCCTCAGTTCCCCCCCCCCCACTTATTTTACTCTCCACATTTTCCCTCCTTTACCTGATAAATCGTCCACCCGGGGTCTGAATATTAAAACAGACTCCTGCCTTTGATCCTTGGTCGTAGTCGATCAGCCATTCCCTTTTTCTAAACTTTTTTCCAAGACGATTTTTCTTCGCTGTGTTATTTTTTTATACCTTCGTAAAGGTTCATCTCATATGACTTCCAACTGTTTGCTAACATCTTGCGCGACTCGCCAAAAAATCTTGATTATTAATTAGCTGTGGCTTAAAGGGGTAGTTGTATACCCAGACATAATGCGGCGTCTAATATTTCGCCATCGGCATAATGAGTATCATCTTTTGCCTTCGGGTGGGTGGCTCCAGAGTGCTTTTAACCTTTCGGTTCTATTCATGTTTTTCGGGTATGAGGTTGCTCGCTCTATGGCCCCCTCACCCCCGCAAACCTCCCCCACCCCCACCCCCGCCCGCCACCCCCTCTTCACTTCCAAACAATGCCTACCACAAAGTACAAAGTAAATAATTCACAGCTTAGGTCAAAAGAGATCAAAGCCTTCCTTCTTCTGAGATCAGTGTCGGGTCTCTCACTGGTTGAGGCGAGGTTGGTTACCACTGGATCACCTGAACCATTTCTTACCACCAGACTATTATTACCATTATTATTATAATAAAACTAGTACTAGTTGTAGTAACAGTAGCAGCAGTCCAAACCAACAGATGTAGCGGTAGAAGTATAGTTTCGTTGTCAGTTATTGTTTTAGTAACTAATGTTAATTTTCATTGAGAGAGATTTATTTAAATTATTCTTCGCTTTTCTCCGCACCAAGTTATTGTATATTAAGCTGGTCTCTTATAGATTCGGTCCGGGATGTTCCTAAAAAAATAGTGGATCTCAAATGGAGAATGAAACCTATGCATCTTTAGATAAACCCACTCCCAAAGAACTCATAATAATATTATCTGTTCAGTAAGATGTATTAAAATCAGACCCTTTCTACATCAAGGGTTCACTCGCTATTATATTCTTCTCAGAACTTATTCAGAAACATAGCTCATGTACATTGGACTTTGATAGTCTTGGGTTCAATTCCCCTGCTTCAGGGTACGTTCAGTTACACTTCGTCTTCCTGTAATCTTCCTGATGCTCTCTCTCACTCAAATCACACAAGGACAATTTCTTTAAGTGGGAGCCATGAATAGCCAGTTAAGGCATCTCCACAATGTGGGCAAATTAGAAAAAGAAGAGTCTCTCTCTCTCTCTCTCTCTCTCTCTCTCTCTCTCTCTCCTCTCTCCATGTCACTCAGCTCTGAGTGAGCTCGGAGTTCTTGCAGAACTCATCAAATCATCCACCCAACTAACGGCCCTAAGCTACGGTAATCCAGAAACTAACATCCCTGTCGTTGATAGAACAAATAAATTCTATATTTAGTCCGGGTAAAATCAAATGAACTTTGGGAAGAAATTCTAAGCAACGGTGCTGTTTATAAGGTTTTGACTCATGACATTTACGTAGTTTCTCATTATCATCTGTAAAGTCCGGCTCAAAGTGTAGCTTAACTAGTAGAGTCTTCTTTAACAAGTAAAAGACAATAGAATGGCGTAATTAGCGTAATTTGGGGTGGCTTACGCTCTTTTAGTGACTCATCATAAGTGATTGATGCCACGGAGCTATTTAACAATGATAAATTTTTTCACTGTTTGAGTATTATAAAAGGTTATTTGTTTTAGAGAACACGTTTGATCAGTTCACTAAGAATATTCTTCATCCAGTAGTTTCAGTGTTTTCTGAATACATTAAACTGTTAATATAACAAATGCAGAGAACTAAATTTTTTAAAATCGATTATTAGTTCTTCAGTGAGATTATTCTATGGAGGATGAGATTCCTGACTTTCCACTTTTTATTGTGAGTATTAAATTCCCCTTTTATATATATATGTATATATATCTATATATATATATATATATATATATATATATAATATATATATATTATATATATATATATATATATATATATATATATAAAATATATATATATATACTATATATATATATATATATATATGTATATATATATATATATAATATATATATAATATATATATATATATATATATATATATATATATATATATATATATTATTAGTTCTTCAGTGAGATTATTCTATGGAGGATGAGATTCCTGACTTTCCACTTTTTTATTGTGAGAATTATTCCCCTTTTATTCCCCTATATATGTAGAGATATATATATATATATGATCATATATATATATAGATATAGATATATATATATATATATATATATATATATATATATATATATATATATAATATATATCTATATTATATATATATATATATATATATATATATAAATATATATATATTATATATAATATATATATATATATATCTATATATATATATATTATATATATATATAGTATATATATCTATCGATTGATGCTAAATAAATCAGCTTAACCTACTATAATCATTGACACTGAAAATAAATTTGCTTTGTAATAATTTTGAATATATAATATATATATATACTATATATATATATATATATATATATATATATATATTTTATATATATATATATATATATATATATATATATATATATATGTATATATATATTTAAATGTTTGTGTGTATTTTAGGTATGCAGGAATTGTTCAAGTGTAATCAAGTGTTCATTTTATCAACACTTATTTTGTATTGCAATTTACAAATCAAATTCATTTTCAGTGTTGATGACCATAGTAAATGTAAAGATCAATTTTATTTAGCATCAATCGAAGAGCAAACAATAAGAAAACTGATTTACAACTAACGTACTACCATTATCACAAATTAGTGTGAAATTAGAAGGCCATCTGATGAGACTCAGATTGTAGGAGGCTGATGGGAGCGGAAATCATTAAGAATGGGGCCTGTTTGAGAAATGATTTAGGAGAGCGAAGCAGAAAGAGGAAACGAGATTGTAGGGAATACGTAAATATCCTGGAACAATTCAGTTCCTGTTTAATTACATTAATGGAAGCGTCGGATCATTAATTTCACCTTCACCCTAAATTCTCCAGCTTAACTCCTGCGATTAAACAAAAGCCCTGGTATGAATTATGATGTTTATCATTAATTAGTCTTAATTACATGTAAATTTATCGTAATCAGGGCGGACAATTTTACTTCCTAATTGAATTATGCTTCTGCTAATGCAGTACTCATTTTGCTGTTAATGCGTGTGAAAGCCAGAAAAAAATATTAGGTAGCTAAAATAGAGCATTATTTATCTCATAATTGTAGTACAAGGCAAGCAGTCGCTTGCTAAATTATCTTGAATGTGCTAAGCCAACGTCATCTAGATTTCGTGATGTTTAGGTCTTTTGGACTCTCGGCTTTATTTGTATAGTTTGAGTTTTCTCATGTTTTATTTTATCATCTGATATTTACTTGACCTTAATCCCGAAGAATCCCCTACTTCATTTTTCCTGAAGTCACATGACTTTTGTGTCTATACTTCTTTGATATCACATGATCTCCTCTTTATTTCTTTGGCCTCCATCATTTTTTAATCACTCGATTCCTCTATGTTACGTTCCTTTGTTGTTAGCCGTTTCATCCGATTGTTCTTATAATCTTTTAATGCCACTGGGTTGTTTGTTTACATTTGAATGATTGTAAGCTCAATCCTCTCCTGATGTCTCTTGCATGCAAAATCCACTCACGTCTCTCAATGGACGCTACTTGACCCTTCGTTTGAATGCTGAAACCACTTCAGTTCTGTCTGTAGCATTCGATACAAACGTCATTTGACTACTGCGTAAACAGCCTGCTGATGTCTAGGCATGGGGCTACAACCTCATCCCAAAAACTTTCAACAGCCCTTTAAGAGTCTGGTGTGAGTAAAATGATTTACAATGAAATCTCCGAAATCAGATGTGTGTAAAGTGGGTAGTGAGTGGCTAATGAGGATAAAATTGACATGATTTTTATCTGGTTTGGCTATTGAACGTCAACGTTTATATTTGATCTAGAATTTATTTCTAATTAGCACCTAACACCTAATTGTGTGAGTGAGAATAGGTATGCTTGTTTACCACGATTTATTCACAATCTAATTCCTAAAATAAACCAGACTCATATACCGCGTCAGTCATTCAAAAAGTATCTAAAATGTGGAGTCGAACCAGGAAGTTTATAAAAGGATAAACAAAAGCCTAAAACAGCAATATTTACATATTCAATCATGCTATAAATTGAAGCTTGATAACAAGCGTAGTCCATTCAAGGCACCGAATCTATATTGATACATCTACAACAAGATCCATTACGTCATTCGGTTCAACCCGGCAATAAAGCACAGCTCCACATGGGGTACGACGAAACAAAAAGGGAGTTACGAGACAAAAATAATCACATTAACTAAGTTGAAACAAAAAAAGACAGGCTACCACTGAAGCGGTATAAAAAAAAAAAAAATCAACATCATTTTGGCTTCCGTAAATCACTCACTGTGCCAGATTTATGGAGAGCCATTAAAGAAATCGTCAAGGCAAATCGACTTGTTAATGAGGAGACAAATAGCAAAACGCCGCTGCTTTTTGAAAAATTGAATCCCAGTCGTTTAACTCAGGCGAACGAACACATGCCGGACTCGTCAAGGGCAATTGTCGCTTGACAGCTGTAGCGAATTGTCAGTGGAGGACAAAAAAAAAAAAAAATAATAATTGCGACAGGGTATATATTTGGAGATGAAAACTGTGATTATTCAATTTGATTTTTAGTATTCTTTAATTTCTCCAAACATATTACTTTGACGTCACATTTCGATAAATCGCAATAATCGTGAAAAAGATAAACATTTTATTGTATTACTGTTATCTAAAAATTTCCCAATATACACAGTTGATGTAATTAATTTCATAAAACTGAATCTGTATGAAAAACTACAGCAATTTTTGTTATACCCAAAATTCAAAGCCATCAATTTACAACTGTTCTTCAGAAACCCACATCTCTCTCTCTCTCTCTCTCTCTCTCTCTCTCTCTCTCTCTCTCTCTCTCTCTCTCTCTCTCTCTCTCTCTCTCTCTCTCTCTCTCTCTCTCTATTCGTTTTTTGCAAATACATTCACCCTCCTTCACTTTGGTAATCTGCAACACCATCCAACGGGTGCCTGGTAGCATATACCTGCTAACCCCATTAGTTCCTTCCAGCGCTCCCCATCAATTTGCACCTGATAGCTGCACCCTCTGGTGATAATGAGACTCCACTGGAACGCGCTGGAAAACTCCTTGAATCAGCTGCGCATTCCAGTGATGCAGTAATTTATCACGATGATGCTTTTTTTTTCTCTTTTTCTTTATTCTTTTTGTGTGGGAGAGGTACGTATACTCTTTTATCATAAAATTGGGATGGGAAGGGGGGGGGGGGGTGTTCCTGTCTTGGATTGGGAGAGGGGAGGGTTGCTTATTGATGGTTCGCAGTTGCTTGCTTTTATTTTTATTTTTCTTAAGGTGCGATAGTAGTGTTTGCAAGGTTGCCGTTAATGGGGAATTGTTGCTTTTTTTCTTTCTTTCTTTCTTCCTTTCTTTCTTTCCTCCTTTTACTGTTGAAGCACGTTTTGGGTACGGTATAATGGGTTTTTCAGAGATGTGTTTTATTTTATTCATTTTGGAAAAGTTTATGGGTAATTCAGATTTTTAGCTTTCCTTACTTTCTTTGAAGTCGTGCTTATTGGGTTGGTCTGGATGGGTGAATCAAAGGAATCGTGAACCATTAATCAGCACCTCACTTCCCTAAACTTAAGATACAACAAGGTTTTCAATAAAATGAAAACGAAATGGAGTTTCTAGAGAACATTACAAACATTTCAACAAGCGCGTAGGTTTTCTTAGCAAACGCTCAAATATAAAGCGTAACTAATACCGCTTGTATAGTCAGATGTTTTAAATAGTTTGTTGTCATTCTTAGATACCAGTGTAGTATGGCAGGAGTGTCAACAATGATGTAACGAAGTACTGAAGCCTTGCATCCTTATCTGTTTGTTTGTATGGTGTTTTTACGTTGCAAGGAACCAGTGGTTATTCAGCAACGGGACCAACGGCTTTACGTGACTTCCGAACCTTGTCGAGAGTGAACTTCTATCACCAGAAATACACATCTCTAACACCTCAATGGAATGCCCGAGAATCGAACTCGCGGCCACCGAGATGGCAGGTCACGACCATACCGATCACGCCACTGAGGCGCTTTTGTCTTCTTTTCGTTAGAAATGACTACACTCTAGTACCACAGCTGATGTAGTCTTTCCCTTTCTCCTCTTCTTTTTGTATGCAGCCCTTTGCAGCGCCCAGGATCAAGAAAGGATGTTACTACGGATCGATATTCATTTCGTAATTTACTTGATAAAGCTTTTAGGCCGGAGAGCGTTCCGTACGAGCGTAGCTGACGATTTTTGAAGCGAGTTCTAACGAAAAGACATCGGGCAAAATGACTGCCTACTTTACGAGATGAGATTTGACTAACCTGACTTTGTAGCGTTATTTTACTTTTATTTTTTTTTTATTTCTTTACTTAGAATAATCAAAGCTTTGGCTCACATACAGACCATGAACCTATACATGCCAAGGGAATAGTTTCCTTCCGTTTTCTACGACAAATATTCTACTTTTCGTAGGAGATAACCCATGTTATTCCTTTGGGTGATCTTTCTTTCCCCGTGAAAATTCAGATTCATTTGGAACAGATCGGATATTAATAGCAGGAATTGTGTGATATGAATATTATGCTTCATCTCATTTCATAACTTAAATGGCAACGTGACACAATGCACAAAAAAAGAACCAAACAGAAATGATCACAAGAGAGATCACACATAAAAGCTGATAAAAAAATTCTTTCCACCATTTTGGAATTCCAGCTTACCCAAGCGGAATCAGACGAAACATAATGGAAACATCACACAAAAATAATAATAATTATCACCTATACAAATAATTTCAAAAAGTTTGCGGCAAAATGTTGCATAATCTATCGTTCACAATATTCTTGCATTCAATTTGAAACCGAAATGCTTTTAGCAGGCGTATACTATAACATTAAATCTGACTTTCGATCCATCCGAGAACTCTCTTATCGTATCACCGCGGGAACCAACGAAACATAATGGGAAAGGACGAATCCAAATGATTATGACCGTCGAGATCTCACTTCAGAAACACAATAGGAGCTAAATAGACAATCAGCTACTGTCTGCGAGTTCGAAATTGACTTTCCGAGAAAAGGGTATAAAAATGCCAGCCATCGGGAGTTAGCATGGAAAACAGCAGTTTAATTGATATTAGCATGGAGAGAGAGAGAGAGAGGAGAGAGAGAGAGAGAGAGAGAGAGAGAGAAGGGGGGGGCGTTGTCATCAAAGCAAATGACTCGTAAAACTATCAGAGGAACGAAAAAGTGGAGGTTGAGAAGAAAAGATAGTTGCAAGAGAGAAAGTGAGAGAAAGCAGTGATTAGACGATGCAAGAAGACAGGAGGTGAGATAAATAGAGGAATCATTCAAACAAGGAATCTGTTATCAAGAACACTTAAAAGAGAGTATTTACAAGAACGTGCAATTAATCAACACGGAAAATGTGAAGGGACAGCATAACAGAGAAAGTACAAGAAGCGTAACCGCCAATGCAAACTAACGATACAGATGGTGATAGAAAGTGAAAGAGAAAGTGAGTATCGATAAAGAAGCCAGGCAATAGAGAAGACAAAAACACAAATCGAGGAATTTAGGAGAAAGAAAGTGAGAAAAAACAAAAACATCCTGGAGACAGTGAGAGAGAAATACGCACGCAGACAGACAGACAGAGAGGCATTGATGGATGGGTGTTCGAAAAAAAGAAATCACATGTATTAATATAAAGGATGAATCTAATAAAAAAAAATTTGGGGAAACAATAGAATGGGAGCACGAGAGAGAGAGAGAGAGAGAGAGAGAGAGAGAGAGAGAGAGAGAGAGAGAGAACTCGTCTAAAAGAAATCATATTTAGCAATCTGGCAATAAAGAAAAACCACTAGCGAATTAAAATTATATAGTTTAGAAATAAAGAATAAGGACCAGATAATTGAGTGTTAAAATGAGTATAGACCAACGAGAGATAATTTACAACAATGGTTATGTGAAGAAGACGGAAAAAAAGAGAGAAAGCAGACAAACAGAGAGCTAGAGAGAGAGAGAGGCAAAAGAAATCAAGCAAGAGGATGTATGGAAGGCCAAGATGAAATTTGAAGATATGCCATTATTCAATTAGCAGGTACAGTCCGGAGCCATTATATTGGAAAGTACCTGTCGCCTTTGACTTTCCTGAGTGACAGGTACACTGATTCCCGTCGGAGGCTGACTGACGTCTCGGTTGATGAAGGTAGGGGATGATGGTGTGTGCCACAAGCCCTTCCAATCATTTAGGGGGACACAGGGAGACACAGGCTGCCCATGGCTAGCTTCCATTGCCCTATTATTCGACGAGCACCGAGGATATCAAATTAGGGCATGCCTCTCCCATAGACTTTAATGCAGTTAAGATTCTCTCTCTCTCTCTCTCTCTCTCTCTCTCTCTCTGTCTTCTTTTATTTCCACTATACGCTGTCATCAGCCTTTTTTCTTTGCTTAGCCTGTAAGATTACATTGGCGGATTATCATTTTATGTTCTCTCTCTCTCTCTCTCTCTCTCTCTCTCTCTCTCTCTCTCCTCCTCGCCTTCTCTCTCTCTCTCTCTTATCCTTTGCCTATTATTACTGCTTATCCTGTGTGAGTAGTTAGTTATTGTATTGACAAAAAATATACAATTATTAGTACACATTTGTCCACAAAGAGACATAATACAAAATAAACAAAGTGGAGATTAATCTCCTCTGTTCTTGCAAGTACATGGCCTACAAAAAAAAGGAAAAAATTACAACATCAAGAAAAATACAACTTCAAGCATAGAGTGACGGATCGATAATTTATATTCCCTCCCCACTCCCCTCTCTCTCTCTCTCTCTCTCTCTCTCTCTCTCTCTCTCTCTTTCTCTCTCTCTCTCTCTTATATCTGTACTTTATACTGTCATTTGCCTAATATTACTGCTTACCCTGTAAGAGTACAGAGTGACGGATCGATAATATATATTCTCTTCTCTCTCTCTCTCTCTCTCTCTCTCTCTCTCTCTCTCTCTCTCTCTCTCTCTCTAAAAGATAGGCCTGAATATGAACAGCAGCTCCTCAGAATATATATTAAAAATAAACTACTACGATGAAAACGTATATGTCACAGCAAACTCATAAAGTGTATCGCAGCAGCACCAGGTGGCAGCACGAAATCCATCACCCATATGGCACGTTATGAAGAGCAGCCAAGACTTCATAAGATCCGAGATGCATATTAATCTTCCATCAAAGACAACCTCTCTCTCTCTCTCTCTCTCTCTCTCTCTCTCTCTCTCTCTCTCTCTCCCTCTCATGGTCCGTTTTGCGGTCTCGGCTAACCTCCAACCCCCATTCGGTCTGACTGAAGTCGAGATAATGTGATTGGAGCTATAGTAGATTCACATCAACGTGCATTTGATGTCTAGGCCAGTCCCTTACGACTCTCCTGATTGGCTATTGATAAGCCAATCACAGGGTTGGAAAC
The DNA here is from genome assembly GCF_015104395.2 of Macrobrachium nipponense. Lineage (NCBI taxonomy): Eukaryota > Metazoa > Arthropoda > Malacostraca > Decapoda > Palaemonidae > Macrobrachium > Macrobrachium nipponense. Next base: position 119,609,470 of record NC_061108.1, read on the forward strand.
TCTCAGTCTCTCTCGAGAGTTCGCAAAGGCAGGAAAGACGTATCCCTCAAGAGAGGTGGAACATAGATCCTACCAATGTGAACTCTCTCGAGAGACTGAGAGTTTCCAGCCCTGTGACTGGCTTATCAACAGCCAATCAGGAGCGTCGTAAGGGACGGGCCTAGACATCAAATGCAAGGTTGATGTGAATCTACTATGGCAACTTCATCCTCAAGGACTTGCAGATATAAAGAAGAAAAGTATTTAATGAAATGGTTCCTACCATTATACACTTATGCATCAGAAACTTGGAGTCTTACTTAAGAGCCACATGGATACGAGAGCAAACTAAAGTAGAGGATATTCCAACAACAAGTAAGAAAAAGAAATGGACGTGGGCAGGATAATATAATTAGAATGTCAGATGATAGATGGACGAAAAGAATAATAGAGTTGGTCCCTGGGGATTGTAAACGAAGCAAGGGAAGGAAGAGAAGGCGATGGATTGACGAGCTATGAAAATATGCTGGTATAGAATGGCATAGAAAGACCATAAACAGGAGGAGGACACGTCTGAGGCCTTTGTCCTGCAATGGACTAGCAACGGCTGATGTTGATAATTATTTATATATATACACACACACATATATATATATATATATATATATAATATATATATATGCTAAAATATGTATGTATATGTGTGTATGTGTGTTTATAAGTTAATGAATATGTGCAACTATCCGTATGCTCTTTAAACCACTTCCAGAAACAGCAAAACATTCAAGGTAACATATCGGAATACAAATCTCTCGTTGCTTTTAGTATCATATCCGTTCAAGTTAGAAAATGAAAGCATACGTGCGTATTGCCCGTTTATATCTTTGGCCCGTAATTTCTTTTGCATAAAAACTACACTATCCGAGCATTGCGCAGGTAATTTCTACGATCCATTTGCTTTGAAAACAGTTTTGAGTATCTTGAAAAATTACGCACGCTCCTGGGTTATTGCTTTATTACTTATGCAAAGCCATGCACACACATGCACACATATTTATAGTATATATGTAGGTATGTATATATATATCAATATGTATATTCATATATTAATGTATATACCATATATGTATATATAATAAATCCTAACATGATACTAGTATGGAGGAAGAAGACTTAGTCAGATTTTAGCCGTTTTATTTTCATTCTCCGTATCTCCAGATTTTTCACCCTTACCTTTAAAGAAAAAATTAATTCAACTAAACATTATCCGTATTCACCATCCAAACTGCATTTCCATAAAGGAGAGTTGGCTCAAAAGTCCCTTCATGCTTTGGCTTTTTAGCTACTTCAAGCCTCTTCCAACCGTATTTCGCAAGTTTCGTAACTCAAACCTTACCTTATCTACTCTAGATACCTTTGCTTTTCTACCATTGCCTCCTAGCTGTAGATGGTTACCAGTATTAGTTACTGGAAAGAAAAAGGGGGTGGGGCTTACAACTTCATGCCTAAGAGAAACTTGAATCTCATACCTTCCTAAAACCATACCCTACAAAAAAGGAGAAAACGGCTTATGTTGTAAAAAAAAAAATACATATAAACATCTATACATGTATGTCCATATGCATATGTACATGCATGTTTGTACGTTGGTGGAATGTTTCATGAAAAGTACGAAGAAGCAGATGAGGGTAATCATTATAAGAAGTAACACACACACTTTCTCTCTCTCTCTCTCTCTCTCTCTCTCTCTCTCTCTCTCTCTCTCTCTCTCTCTCTCTCTCATGAATTCCTGTGAGGTCTGATGGAAACTTTAACACCTAATCCGGACGAAGATTTCTCACCTTACTGCGGCTGATACAGCTACTATGTGCCGAGATGAATCTCCAGAGGTCGGATCAAGGGATCTGTGATGCTCCTGAAATATGGACAAACCTCGGGAGAGAGAGAGAAAAAAAAACTTACAAAAATACGAGACTAGAACACTCTCAAAGAATTTAGGACAAAGAATTTCTCTGGTTTTTCCATCAAAACTCTTCCTCCTAGTAGCCATCTTGCTTGGTGAGACGTTCCCGCGTGAAGTCAGATTAATCAACAGATATCACAAGTTTAACATACGACTAGAATTTGAGAAATATCTAGAAGTGTTCGTGAACTATCGGTGATAAGATTAGTGTGAAAATAGTAGGATAAAGCGTCTTCTAAGTTAGTTTATCAAGTGTAATACTGTAAATCAGAACAAGATGGCAGTAAGTTCCAACTGCGGGAAGAGATGGCGTAATTTAGCGTGTTTAGCAGATTCGCAATACGATGAGGTAGCAGGAAGGGAACTGGCATTTCTCATCTATGAAATCAGCAACAGTCCTAACCAAAAAGATACAAAAGCATTCATAGATATATTAGAAGGATATAATCCTTCAAACTGGAACAAATCTAATGAAAACATCTTGAAAATAATTGAAGAAGTTCCAAATAAAATTCAAGTGGTCAAGAGACTCATAAAGAAAATATACATAAACCAACATATTCCGACAAAGAAAATGAATAAGGTGAATCTTGTGAATATCCTAATTGACGCATTAGGAAAAAGAATGCCAAAAGCATGCAAACTGTGTAAGGTTTGGTATAGCATAGTCAATCCACAAAACCTAATCAGAAAATGTGCTGCATGCAACATTCCGACCCATCCACAGTGTGCTGAGGTAATACAAGTATGAGAAAAGATACAAGAATTTTTTGTTCAACATGTCTATCATGGATAGACAATGTATTAAACTCAAGATTGAATGTACAAATAGTTGAGGATGAAGAAGAAGAGGAAGAGGAAGAATAAGAAGAAGAAGAGGAAAACGGAAGAGAAGTAAACAAAAAGGAAATGACAGAAAAAAATAAGGAAAACAAAGAACAAGATAAAAGTATGGATGCAGAGATACTCATTGAATACTACATATGAGGCCAATAAAGCAGCCATACCTACGAAGAAATAAATTACGATATGGCAACAGAAAAGCAAATCCCGAAGAGGCTCTACCCAGATCTACACAATGACGGGAAAGAGGAAAAAATAGACAAAGACAAAATCTGCAACCTTTTGAAAAGAGGGAATTGCAGATTTGGAGAAAGATGTTACTACAAACATCCTAAGGTATGTCACAACTATGAAATATATGGTAAATGTGCATACCTAGATGGATATGGGGATGATTGCAGAGATCTGCATCCAAAAATATGCAAAAACCTAAAAGAAGGAAAAGGATGTAAGTTCGACAAAAAATGCAAATATATGCACCCTGTAGCCATGAATCATAATCAAATAAATAACCAACCAAGTAATAAAATCCAAAATAAGAAAGAAACAAATAAAGAGAGAAATCAAGAATATCAGGTAAAAGAGAAAAGCAAACCACCAATGAGATATGCAGAGATGTCAGCAAAAAATTTCAATGCATCAGCTCCAAAATTCTACTCAAGGGATAATAACTGTATTTATTATGCAAGAGGATATTGCAGAAACGGAGAAAATTGCAGATTCAGACACAAAATGAATAATTATGATGAAGGAAGATCAAATATTACAACATACCAGAACAGGAAAGAGACATGGGAAAATCCTTATTACTACCAATATTAAATGAAGGAGAAAACACGCAAACCATCATAGTGATGAATGCGCAGGGTTTAGTTACGAGTAACTCAAAAAGAAAAATAGAGTACTTAGAAGAACTAACCCAAATTGAAAAGAAAATAGATATAATGAATATAAGTGAAACCTGGTATTCCCAAGAGACTGGGAATGATGATCAAATAAAAGGGTTCCAAACTTATAGATCAGATAGAAAAAATAGGAATCAAGGGGGAACCGCAATATATGGGAAAGACAAAAAACAAGGAAAAATATATGAGAAATATAGTAACTCAGAATGTGAACTAATAGCGGTAGAATTTGAATCTGAAAAATTAATGAACATAGTAATATATAGACCTCCTAATACTAAAGAGTTTGACTTAATAATTGAAAAATTGGATGATATATGTAGAAATCACAAGGACTGGACTATTCTCCTATCTGGTGACTTCAACTTTCCTTTCGTAGAATGGAAAGAACGAATAGGAGATTGTGGATGTACTTATACATATAAAAAAGAGAGTAATAGTAGTGCAGAAGATAAGAGGCAATTCGAAAAGCTATTAGATATGCTACTAGAATACAACATTCAACAAATAAATCACCTGCCAACAAGAAAGGAAAATACTTTAGACCTAGTATTTGTGAACGAGGTGAATTATGTTAAAGAAATAATAGTTTATAATGCGAGTATTTCAGACCATAATGTCATAGAATTAACAGTTCATTCCAAAGCAAGTGAAAACAGAGATAAGCAAGAAATGAAAAAGTGGGAAGGATATGGAAAATACAACTTCTACAGTAAAAATATAAAATGGTCAGAAATAAATGAAGAATTAAACAAAGATTGGGATAACATTTCGTAAGTGATGACATAAAGGTAAATACGGAGATATTATAAAAAATATTAGAGAAAATAGTGGATAAATATATACCGAAGAAGAAAAGTAAACATCATTCATGCATACCAAGAGACAGAAGGATCTTGTTCCAGAAAATCAGAAATTGGAAAAAAGCTCTTGCAAAAGAAAAAAACGCATGGAAAGTTATAGAACTAAAAAGTAAGATAGAAAATGCAGAACAAAAGATTATACAATCAAAAGAAAATGAAAAACGGGACTTGGAAGAAAAAACCCTATTAAATATCAAGCAAAACCCCAAACTATTATACTCATATGCGAAGAAGATGAATAAAAGAAAAATAGAAATAGGCCCTCTGAGAATTGAAGGGAGATTAACGAATGAAAAAAAGGAAATTTGCAACATACTGGCAGAACGATATAAGAGAGAATTCACCCCTAGAATAGATAATGAAGATAATGATATAGAAGTAAGGGACGAAAATAGTGAATATTTAGTAAGTTAAGGGACTAAATATAGGAATATTTGCAACCTAGGGAATATTTAGCTGACATAGAAATTAATGAAGCTGATATTGTGCAGGCAATTAATGAAATTAAAAATGGAGCTGCTGCAGGGCCTGATGGAATCCCTGCTATTTTGTTAAAGAAAGTAGTTCATTCTATCGCAAAGCCACTTGCAATATTATTAAGACAAAGTGTAGATACAGGCAAGATTTATGATGAGCACAAATTAGCATATATCACCCCTACTTTCAAAAGTGGATCAAGACTTGAGGCAAGTAATTATAGGCCTGTGAGTCTAACATCACATATTATGAAAGTGTATGAAAGGGTAATGAAGAAAAATATTATGAAACATTTAATAAAAAATATTTGTTTAATATAGGACAACACGGTTTCGTACCCGGAAAAAGTATACAAAACCCAACTGTTAGTCCACCGTGAGAACATATTCAAAAATATGAAAAGCGGAAATGAAACAGATGTGGTTTATCTAGACTTTGCAAAAGCTTTTGACAAAGTAGACCATAATATATTAGCAAAGAAAATTAGAAAACACAATATCGTAGATAAAATAGGAAGATGGTTAAAAGAATTTTTACACAACAGAAAACAGATAGTTATTGCAAACGATGAGAAATCGGATGAAACCAAGGTAATATCCGGTGTGCCACAAGGTACGGTGTTAGCTGCAATACTGTTTGTTATTATGATTGAAGACATAGACAGTAATGTTAAGGATTCGGTAGTGAGTAGTTTCGCTGATGACACAAGAATAAGTAGAGAAATTACTTGTGATGAAGATAGGAACGCTCTACAAAGAGACCTTAACAAAGTATATGATTGGGCAGAGGAAAATAGGATGGTATTTAACTCTGATAAATTTGAATCAATAAATTATGGAGACAGAGAAGGAAAGCTATATGCTATATGGGGACCTAATAATGAGACAATCACAAATAAGGAAGCAGTTAAAGACCTTGGTGTGATGATGAATAGGAACATGTTATGCAATGATCAAATAGCAATTCTTTATTTGGCAAAATGTAAAGCAAAAATGGAATGTTGTTACGGCACTTCAAAACAAGAAAAGCTGAACACATGATTATGCTAAAACATATGTTCGTAGTCCACTTGAATATTGCAATATGATATGGTACCCACACTATCAAAAGGATATTGCACAAATAGAGAGTGTACAAAGGTCCTTTACAGCTAGAATAGAAGAAGTTAAGGACCTTGACTACTGGGAAAGACTACAATCATTAAAATTATATAGTCTAGAAAGGAGAAGAGAACGCTACATGATAATTCAGGCATGGAAACAGATAGAAGGAAAAACAGAAAATATCATGGAACTAAAAATATCAGAAAGAGCAAGCAGAGGTAGATTAATAGTGCCCAAAACAATACCAGGAAAAATAAGGAAAGCACACAGGACATTAATCCACTACACACAAGCATCGATAATGCAGCGTCTATTCAATGCGTTGCCAGCTCATCTGAGGAATATATCAGGAGTGAGCGTAGATGTGTTTAAGAATAAGCTCGACAAATATCTAACTGCATCCCAGACCATCCAAGATTGGAAGATGCAAAATATACCGGAAGATGTACTAGCAACTCTCTGGTAGACATTAGAGGTGCCTCACACTGAGGGACCTGGGGCAACCCGAACGAACTGTAAGGTAAGGTCTAAGGTCTGCTTTTCTTTGAAGTTCCTAAGAATTGAATTCATCTCGCAAGTTTGAGCTTTTTTTCTTTTTTATCTGCCGTAAAGATGCGGATATCATCTAGTTAACTTTTTTTCATTTATAAAGAGAGGTGACGCTGGAACGTGTATGTGTACTCCATTATATTTTTCCTCTGTTCTCTGTTTTTCTTTTCATTTTTATATTGTTCCATATGATTCACTGGAGATCTTGATAAATGATAATAATACTAATAATATCCCAAGACCTCTTTGGATGTTTATTAACAAAAATTTGAACAGATACTATGATATAAGAACATGTCTCTTATATCACAGCATCTTTTTGACGCATCCTGGGGCTCTAGACCAGGAGAAAATGGAAGGAGATGCGTCTTATTCTATAAATATAAACAGCCGAAAATAAAATTTACTCCAAAAGTTCTGCCCAAATACAATCTCGAGTTTTCCGTCTATAATGTTTTCCTACGAAACGAGACATTCATTTTTAAGATGGAAAAAAATGAATGCGCAAGAATTTCAGAGGCAGGTTGTTAACAGGATGGAACAGGGGTCTTAAAAGGAGCACCGGAGCTTTGAATTTCCAACTACTGCGCACAGAATACGTGGGAAAAGAGGGCCTGGTTACTGATTAAGCGAGGTGGGATCTTCATTTCAACACCTAAAAAACTTGTGGAAATTCGAGAAGAGTTTAAACATTACTTTAGGTAGAGTATTATAATCCCAAGGTTTGAATAAACCAACCACTACATAGGAATGAATTAACACTGTGTGCAGATGCTTAACCTTCTCCGAAAAATTGCTGGAAGATAATAAGGAATAATTCTGCATATGCTTCACACACACACACACACACACACACACACATCATATATATATATATATATATATATATATATATATATATATATATCTATATATATATATACACACACACACACACACACACATCGATATATTATATATATATAATATACATATATATATATATATATATATATATATATATGTGTTGTGATATATATATATATACATATATATATATATATATATATATATATATATATATATGTATATATATATAAAGGCCTGAGGGCCTGCCCACACTGGGAAACATTGTTAGTAAAACATTGCTTCCTAGTGTGGACAGGCCTTGAAAATATATGTATAGATACATATAAATGCACAATATATATATATATATATATATATATATATATAATATCATATATATATAGAGAGAGAGAGAAGAGAGAGAGAGATAGAGAGAGAGACGAGAGAGAGAGTAGGAGAGAGATTTGAAATCGTCCTTAAATGTTGACGCCCAATGACCGCTCTTTTCACGCGA
>NC_061108.1:119624993-119629993 GCF_015104395.2 Macrobrachium nipponense
AGTTTTATAGCTGGTTCTTGTTATAGCTACCACTTATGCTTCAAACTGTGCCCAATATATATATATATATATATATATATATATATATATATATATATATATATATATATATATATATATACATATATACACACATTTTTATATATATATATATATGTATGTATGTTTTAACTGAATCACGAAAGTTAGGAACATGATTAAGGACGTTTGAACGTCGAAAGATCTCGCGGATACTACGTTGTTTATTTTCCCTCGTGGCATATACCTCTCTCTCTCTCTCTCTCTCTCTCTCTCTCTCTCTCTATAATATATCTATATATATATTATATATATATATATATATATATATATAATATATATATATATATATTATATGTGTAAAAGATATCCTCACATGCAAGGAAAACAATGACACCATGGAGATTTTCAAGTTTTATTCCAAAGTCATCATCCTCAGGTTAGCCTGAGAATGACTAAAATAAAAGTCGAAAGTCTTGGTATTTCCTTCTTTCATTTTCACGTGAGGATCTCTTATATTCTTTATCCACGGACCATTGAGCAAATACATATATACATATATACATACATACATACATATGTATGTGAAGACGTTACGTCTCCCATCTACGTCGTAAGTAACAGCCATTCCCTAGAGATTTTTATATAATGGCGCCTTGCCTAACGCATAATACTGGTGTTTTCTGTGGTTTTATACCTAAATTCGAACTAAATTCAGCTATGAAATGTCATGACACGTTAAAGGGAATAGTTGCCATGAACTCACAGTCATACAAAGCGTACTCGCAAGGAGACGTACAAACACACGAAAGCACATCCATCAGATTCATTATTTTGCACTCGATTAAACTGACACACACACACATACACCCACTTGCACATAACCAACCATCAAGTACGTAAAAAAAAGTCTCTCTTGTAAACAGAACAATTAATTCTATATCATACTAAAAAATCTGAAAATCTTTTTTATTTTTATTATTGTGAGCGACCCAGCGTCCCATCTCCCTTCGAATAAAAAAAGAATTCCGACTCTATAAACAGAGATATGGGGGAAGTTCTTGAATACTAAATATCAAGGGCTTTTAAAACCTTATGAATAAGTGAGAGTGGCTTATTTAGAATTCCGTCGAGTTCTGTTTGTGTTTTGTTTTTCTTTTACGCTGTATATTTCTCCTGATTAAATTATGAATGGATGAGCAAACAGCGAATTGAGACTGAAGATTTGCAGACAAATAACAAAACGCAATTACGATATGAATTCAAGCATGATTTTACCATAGTAAGAACGTAATATACATGACTGAATGGGGGATTTTAAACAGAAATTAATACAGTACAGCATATGGTTAAATGTGGTTTAATTTGTAATCTAAGTATGGATTAGACCAGGGATTTTCATCCTAGGGTACACCAAGGGTCTGTCAGGGGGACGCTCTCCCCATGGCACTCGAATGAATGTTAGATGGTGACCTTCAATGTGCTTTGGCAAAACTACTCCTCGGCCAACCAGGACACCTAATGAAAAACAGTTTCAGCCATTTCATTAACTACCTTTGCAGCTGATGCAATAATAATGTATCTTGTTTTTGCAGCTCAGTACCATAACCTTGAAAGTTTACTGCATAGCTAGAGGTAAATAAGTGTAACAAATTGTCTTGATTTCTTTATGTTTACATTATTATTGGTTATATCAGGAGAGTTATATACTTACCTCCCTTCTGTACAGTACTTGCAAATATACAGAATGGAATGTTTTTGTGGGTTGGTTTTGTTTTCCACGTTATACAAAGTGAAGGGGGTACATTACTGGTATTACAAATTCCCGAAAGGCTATGGGGGGAGAGAAAGGTTGAACACCCCTGGATTAGAGTGCTATTCTCCTACATTCATAATCCGCAAGTGTTTTAACGTCTATTTTGCAATTCTTTATTGCCAAGACGAAAAGTTATTAAGATTTATTTCTTATTTCTCTTTTATTCTGTCGTTGATGACCTCTGCCAGATGATTCGTTTAATAGTCAAGTTCAGTCTTCCATTAACAGATGAACATCTTTCTGTCAGAATCCCTCATGGTAAAGCATCTGTGTTTTTGTCCAGAATTAATATGTCAGTGATCTTTGACCTTTACTTTTGTGACACCAGAGTAATACCAATTAAGTTTCTTCCGCGATGTTTACTTGCTGCCAACCTCTGTCATTGTGATGCCACTGAGTCGTTCTCAGGTAATATGTTGGATTTAAAGTTTCCTCCGTAATGATTAATTCCTAATGACCTCTGTCTTTGTGACGCCTGTTGAATCGTTCAAAGATGACGTTTTGTATTTACAGTCTCTTCGGCAATGTTTAATGGCTAAGAACCTCTGCTCCGTAGGGGTTAGCGCTGTCAGTGGACCTAATGCGCTGCATTGTAGGCATTACTTAAGGTTCTTTGCGGCGTGCCCTCGGCCCCTAGCTGAAACCACTTTCGTTTCTTGTACTGAACCACCTTTCATATTCTCTGCCTTTATCTTCCTTTCCACCCTCTCCTAACACTCTATTCATAGTACCACTGCGAGGTTTTCCTCTTGTTACACCTTTCAAACCTTTTACTGAATGACCTCATAATTCCCAGCACTTGGCCTTTGGGCGAGATTTTATAATTATTCAACTCAAATCAAGAACCTCTGTCTTTGTGCCGCCAGTTGAGTCGTCAAAAAGTAAAGTGTTGTATTTACAGTTCCTTATGTAATGTTTTATTGCTATTGCAACGACGTTTGTCATTGTAACGCCAGCTAAATCCTTCAGAGATGAGGTTTTGCATTCGAACGCACATCCGGCACTGAGGGAACACAGTTCCAACTATACTAAAGTTTAAATTCGCGAGAAACAATATAACATTGCATCACTAAAACAAATAGCGTTGTTGATGCAGTATTTGTTTTTTCTGTTGTCGTAGACAGCGAAGCATGTCGAAAACATAATTGAATTATTCTGGGAATGACATCCTAATTAGCCTTTTAGCTATCAATTACATTGTGTCCCAATTAAATTTGTGTTTTGATCACTTATTAGCTATTGACGATACCTGGCCTGCTGCACTTTTGCCGGAATAATTAGACTATCAAATCCAGGTAGACGAACTATTATAGGATGTTTGTGCGTCTGACTTTGTTCCAGGAATGTTTTGAGTCAGATGACCAGTGCGATCATCCAGGGGCTCTCCAGCTACTTGAATTCTCTGGAGTGAGGAACCACTCTTCGGAAAAGACCACAACACAACACCGCAGCATTTTTATTAAGAAAGATTTATTGATATTCGATGGAACCCTTCTCTCTCTCTCTCTCTCTCTCTCTCTCTCTCTCTCTCTCTCTCTCTCTCTCCCTTGCTCTCTCTCTCTCTCTCTCTCTATGTATATATATGTATATATATATATATATATATATATATATATATATATATTATATATATATTATATATATATATAATGGTGATGCCACAGAGGAAAATGCCAAAGACTGGAATTCTCATCTTTTCATATTACTCTGTGGCATCACCATTAATTATACATAGCATCACGTTTTATATCGTGATCAAGTTATTCATATATTCATATATATATATATATATATATATATATATATATATATATATATATATATATATATATACTATATATATATATATATATATATATATAGTTTTTTAAGGATCACACGTCCTAACAGTATGACATTCATTGAAAAGTTAGTCCCACTAAGCCCTGCTCATCTCAAAAAGTCACCAGCATGAAAAGGGAAGGTGACAGGCGATGATAAAAGGGCGGGACTGAGAACTGGATACCTCTTTCCCAAAGGACCACAAACTCCGTTTATATAATTGTCATAAAAATGGGGTGATCGATGAAGAAAACGGAATATTAACTCCTTTTTTTGTCTCTTTTCTTCTATTTTTTCTTATTCAACAGCTAACTTCTTTTTGCTACTCCTGCCATTAAGATAACAACTGTTACTTCTAACATTTCTCTTCTTGTTCTACTCATATACGTGCTAGTAACTTCTCTGCAACTACAAATACTAATAATGCTAAATTTTATACCAGTACTGAAATCTCTAATATCTTTTTAAATATTTTCTGATCTCATCATCTCCTATTACTGATATTACTGCTATTAATTCAGTCTAACACTTCTGTTACCACTCATGCTATAACTGCTGATATCATTACTATTGCTGACCTACTATTATTACTAATGGTGTTGTTCGTGTGCTTTTCCCTACCGATATTTCGGGAACGTTTACTGATTGTAAGGTAACTTTAATTTTGTGCATTCTTGCAAAGTATAACAGACGTTTAAACACTAAGGATAGGATTTTCATCATATAGTACACATCAACAGTTTGTACACACACACATACACACACATGCACACATATATATGTATTATATATATATATATATATATATATATATATATATATATATATATTATATATAATATAATATATGTGTGTGTGAGTGTGTGTGTGTGTGAGTGCGTGTGTGTGTGTGTGTGCATTCTATTGCGTTTTTTTTCATGAATTCCTCTCTGTATGTGCTGAATATTCAGTATACTGCAATGCATAAAAGACTTATCACGAAACAAAACTCCCACAACAGTATTTTGAAGTGAGCGCTTCAGGGAAATCGATGCTTTTGAACTCAATTACCTTCTAGCATAAATATTGCTGATTATACCTAAGTTATTACCGAAAAAGCTATGAAGCATAACTTTGATATTTATACCTTCGCCTGTCCAAAACAAAAATCAACTCTCATTATCATAATTTACCAAAGCAGGCAAGAAAGCATACATTCATGATAATTCTTTATGCTTGCTTGCGAGGGAATTTTTCCAATGAACAACCAATTTCCTAACCTCAATTTTTAGATATGTACCTGTATATATATGAATATATTTATAAATATTTTTATCTTTTGTTTATTAAATGTTTATTATGGTAG
>NC_061108.1:119634993-119657493 GCF_015104395.2 Macrobrachium nipponense
TTGTTGGACGTTAATCAGGGATTTGGCTAAGGTATTTGGGTAGGTAAATGCAAAAGGGTTGGATTTCCCAAGGGTGTGAGTTACTCTCTTAATCGTCTCCAGGTGGGGAATTTTTATTTTATTGTTGGGTGTGTCTCGGTCTTGTCTTTAGGGGGTCGGTAGAAAATTACGTTTGCTTTTTGAATTGCTTTCTCAATTATATGGTCAGGATACTTTAAAGATGAAAGTTGCTTGCGAATTAGTTCAAATTCTTTTTCCAGGAAATCTGGGGAACAAATTCGTAAGGCTCTTAAGAATAGGTTGCTAGCTAGACCTATCTTGATGGTATTGTCATGATAGCTAAAATAGTGAATATTATGAAAGTGAGAACGTTGGTTTTCTGTATATGGTAAATTTGTATTCTGTCGTGTCTCTGATTATTAAAACATCAAGAAAAGGAATTTTGTTGTCTGTTTCCCATTCAACTTTAAATTTGATGCTGGGCACTAATGCGTTTAATTTTGAGAGGAATTCATTAAAATTACCCCACTTATTATCCCAAAATGTTAGTATGTCATCCACGTATCTCATCCACAGCATGTTTTTGGGTTTTTATTGCATTTATTACTGTAGTTTCAAAGTATTCCATGTACAGATTGGCTAAAATAGGACTTAAAGGACTACCCATACTACACCCGAATTTTTGCTTGTAGAATGATTCCCCGAATGAAAATACGTTATTAGATGCACATAATTCAACTAACTTTATTATTTTGTCAAGTGCCAAAGGGAAATGATCTGAATAGGGGGATAATTTTTCCCTTAAAAACTGAAGAACGTCCTGTACTGGTACTTTTGTGAATAGGGAGTCTACGTCAAGGCTTAAAAGTTTTATGTTGTGAAGTGGTATATGTGCTTCTCTGAATTTGTGACAAAAGTCTTCCGAATGTTTGATGTGACTGGGAGAAAAAGTGCCTAAAAAAGGAGAAAGGAGGCCAGCTAACCATTTAGAAATTTTGTAATTGAAAGCTCCGGCGCATGAAACGATGGGTCTGAATGGAAGATTGTCTTTGTGAGTTTTGGGAAGACCATAAAAGTAGGGTAATTTAGGATTAATTACTTTAAATTTCTCTAATAGTTCAATACTCTTTTTGTCTTGGCCAATTAATCTTACTTTCCGAAAAAATTCTGTGGGAACGTTCTGGAGGGGATTTTTCGTCAGTTTTTCGTAAGTATTTGTGTCGCTAAGGAGCTGGTTGATTTTGTCGAGGTAGAAGTCTTTGTCCATTATTACAATTTTGCCGTCTTTGTCGGATCTACTTATTATAACATCTAACTTTTTTAGCGAGTGGATGGCTATCATGAATCTGCGGGGAACAGGATATTTCTTATGAAGGTCAGTTAAAGCATTTAGTAACACTCCTTTTAAACATATCTCTTCACGGCTGTAGTTTTTGTCAGATATGAATTTATCAAAAGCCACTATGAAGTCTAGGTTGTTTTTGCGGTCTGGCATTAGGGCAAAGGATAAGCCTAAATTTAAAACTAAATGTTGATTTACAGTAAGGGGGGTGTTGGATAAGTTTAAAACTTTGTCTTGTTGTTCAAGATTATTCCATGCGCTATTATCTATTAGGTTATTTAACTTGCGTAAAAGTCTGTTGGAATGAGTCACGCTATTATAGGCAGCAATGTCGGAACAGAATGAAATCAGATACCTGTATACGTGGTCCGTAGTGAGGAGGCGAAGATTAGATTGAGTTCCATATATCACTCTGCGTAGCACGAAGATGTCTCGTACTTTGAAACTACAGTAATAAATGCAATAAAACCCAAAAACATGCTGTGGATGAGATACGTGGATGACATACTAACATTTTGGGATAATAAGTGGGGTAATTTTAATGAATTCCTCTCAAAATTAAACGCATTAGTGCCCAGCATCAAATTTAAAGTTGAATGGGAAACAGACAACAAAATTCCTTTTCTTGATGTTTTAATAATCAGAGACACGACAGAATACAAATTTACCATATACAGAAAACCAACGTTTCTCACTTTCATATATTCACTATTTTAGCTATCATGACAATACCATCAAGATAGGTCTAGCTAGCAACCTATTCTTAAGAGCCTTACGAATTTGTTCCCCAGATTTCCTGGAAAAAGAATTTGAACTAATTCGCAAGCAACTTTCATCTTTAAAGTATCCTGACCATATAATTGAGAAAGCAATTCAAAAAGCAAACGTAATTTTCTACCGACCCCCTAAAGACAAGACCAGAGACACACCCAACAATAAAATAAAAATTCCCCACCTGGAGACGATTAAGAGAGTAACTCACACCCTTGGGAAATCCAACCCTTTTGCATTTACCTACCCAAATACCTTAGCCAAATCCCTGATTAACGTCCAACAAAAGACATCGCCCAAAGACTCTGGGGTATATGAGATCCCATGCCAGGACTGTGACCAATCTTACATCGGATTTACAGGTAAATCACTTCCCCAGAGATTAATACAACACAAACGGTCAGTTAGGTATGGACAACAGAACTCGGCTATTTTCAATCATATAAATGAACATAACCATAGAATAAACTGGAATATGTCACGTGTAATTTATAGCAGCAACTGCCGGTACAAGAGTCAAATGATGGAATCGGCCTTAATAAAAGAGAAGCAGGTAATGAACATCTCAAAAGGGAATTGGACATCCGACATCGTCGACGCAGTGTTCATTCAACCAAACGCTTAAGAAGATTAAAGGAAGATTATCAGCGGGGGTGACCTAAATTGGCTTACTTGTGGACGAATCTCTTGGTATAAATACCACCTTTTCTGTAAACTTTTCTCATTCATATACCTGAAGAGAGAGACAGCAGTCTCTGAAATATAGTACTTTTCTCTCTACATTTGGTGTTTTTATGGGCTCCTTTTATTAGATGGAATTCTGTTGTTACAGAACACTTTTACCAGTCATATATATATATATATATATATATATATATATATATATAATATATATATATATATATACATGCATTAGGAATGTTTTGTGTTTCACATATAAAATTTTTTTAAGATATCCGAAATGCTCCTCATGCAACTAGGGCAATAACCCCGAGCATAGACCGACACTGTCAGATAATTTGTATAAACCCAAATTCTAAGTTATTTTCACGAAATCTTATTGAATAATTCTGTTCGTCATTGACGGATGGAAAATTCCCCTGGAATAAGTTGAAGCATGCTTTTGCGAGCAAAACATAGAAAAACAAAACTATGCAACTGCTGCCGTGTTGTAGGATGTGCGTGTAAGGAAATGGAGTAGAGATTTTGTACAATTACTTCCTGTGGAAATGACAGGTGAGCACATATGGACATTTTTCTTTTTCTTGTGTAACTATTGGGTTGTTCGCATATGTACATATATATATATATATATATATATATATATCTATATATATATATATATATATATATATATATATATATATATATATATAATACTATAATATATAGATATATATATATATATATATATATATATATAAACTATAGATATATATATATCAAATTATAATATAAAAATATATATGTATATTTATACATAATATATACTTGTATATATATATGTGTGTGTATATATTCCCCTGCATATTTGTTACTTTTATTTCCTTCTTTGCCAATCATTTCCTAGTTTTCTCGTGCAGATACAGACAGATTTGTGGAGAGAGAGAGAGAGAGAGAGAGAGAGAGAGAGAGAGAGAGAGAGAGAGAGAGAGAGAGAGAGATCTTACAAAAATTACAGTATTTTGCCAGTTTTTCATTCTAAAAAATTCGTGTTCTCATTCCTGACTATGTCCAACTCGGAGCTCTAAGCCAACAAAGAATATTTTTCCCTAGCCAACTTATTATAAATAATCTAATTATATTTTGCAGCACTGCTTCTCCTCGCAGAATATCAGTTTTACCTTATGTTCATCACTTCACAGCACGTACATACGCGCACAAAGGCATAGAACTAATTTTTTACGTTATTCAATTACAAGAACGCTAGAGGAACATCATCTCTAATGTCATTACGCAATTCTAAGCTCAGCCTCACCCACGTAGCCATTCTGGCTGAATTCTTTTGTGAGTTCCAAGTGTTCCGCAGAACTTACTGCGTCACGGTAATGCAAACTCACATTACTTTTACTTTAGATGAATGTAAAAGTTCACTGACTTATTAACAAGGTTTCATA
Organism: Macrobrachium nipponense; assembly: GCF_015104395.2. Taxonomy (NCBI): domain Eukaryota; kingdom Metazoa; phylum Arthropoda; class Malacostraca; order Decapoda; family Palaemonidae; genus Macrobrachium; species Macrobrachium nipponense. Next base: position 119,639,224 of record NC_061108.1, read on the forward strand.
AAGTTGACTACATATCGCGTAATGTAAAATATAATATGCCGTAAGTGAGAGAAGTATACAGGAGGCTAGAAATGAGAATTTGAAAACAGCTAATGGGAAATGACAAGTACTTTATACTAATAAATCATTCCGTTGAGTGCTCGTGTATTTTCCAGTATTTAAATATATATATACATATATATATATATATATAAATATATATATATATATATATATATATATATGTATATATATATATATACATATATATATATATACATATATATATATACATATAGATATATATATATATATATATGTGTGTGTGTGTGTGTGTGTGTGTTTGTGTGAGTGTGTATGTGTGTGTGATGGTGTATGTGCGTGTTGTACACTCCCACCACACACAGATACATACATACACGTAACACATGCACATACACAAATATATATATATATATATATATCTATATATATATATATATATATATATATATAGAAATATATAAAGAAAGATGGTTAGGCCAGTCAATTTTCGTAAAGAGCTTTAAAAGGGGATTGGAGATCCTCCCTTGAAAATACGCTCAAATTCGACGGAATCTCTCCTTATTCGACAGAATTCCGAGGGATTTGTGGTTACTGAAAGAGGAATGCTATCCAGGAATTGCTTGCTTTTGATCTAAAAATATCCGATATGACAAATTTGATATAAGAGAGAGAGAGAGAGAGAGAGAGAGAGAGAGAGAGCTTCTGTTTGTTTGTATAAGTGAAAAAGATAGTAGAGCTTTAAAAATACTCATTGACGCATGGGTCTTGAAATGGAGAAACAAATCCACATTTATGTATGGGTACAAATATATCTAAAATGAAATCTGTACAGAGAGATTTCGGGAATCTGCTCGATCCTCCTTTTGAAAAGGGGACTTGAACAGATTCCCGAAAGCTCTCTCTCTCTGTCGATCTATTTTTGAATATATTTGTAACCATACATAACTGTGGATTTGTATCTCCATGATAGACAGCGATAGCTTCTGTCAGAGAAGAAACGAGAGCGAGGAAGAAACTAAATGAAATTATGAAAATAAAACCATTATTAATTATTATCTAGAGCAGTGTTTCTTGCACTTTCTTGTGTGGTGACCCCTTTTATTAAAATTACTCAATGAGCGGACCCCTTATTATGATAATTTCCCTCTTGGGTTTAAAGGCGTTTTCAAGGTATAATATATAGTACTAAAATTGCTACTGAATTATTTATTAATGGCTTATCCTCAACATGAATGTTTACATTTTAGTAAAAATAACTTTCACAACATTATTAATTTTTTAATTTTGCACAAAACTTTTAATGAACTTAACAGCAACGCTTCTTCTTCACATTATCTTGAGGACCCCTTGGAACATTCCACGGACCCCTAGGGGTCGGCGGACCACTCTTCAAGAGACACTGATTTCATATCACTTAGTTTCTGTCTCTCTGGGCATCTGAAGAGGGAAACTTTTAGGGTTGGTATAATAATTCATATTCAATTTCCATTTTATTTAGATAGAAGTATCTGATTCGGGAGGAAAATCAGCAAAAATTCCGCTAATCTTATCAAATGTTCTAATACTTTGGAAATGTAGATCAAATTCGTATAACGTCATTAGTATTCATTATATTACAGATATTTGTAATATAATGAATATTGAGAACTTTGCATTTGGGAGGCAAATTAAAAGCTGCCATATATATATATATATATATATATATATATATATATATATATATATATATATATATATATATATACATTCAGCAAAACACTGTTTCTTATATCTCTGACATTTTCTCTATTGTTGTCACCCATCGCCGCGAACATAAAATTCTTATAGTAGATTCATATCAACCGTGCATTTGATGTTTAGGCCAGTCCTTTACGACGCTCCTGATTGGCTGTTGATAAGCCAATCACAGGGCTGGAAACTCTCAGTCTCTCTCGAGAGTTCACATAGGCAGGGTGTATGTTCCACCTCTCCTGAAAGACGTACCCCTCAGGAGAGGCGGAACTTACATCCTGCCTATGTGAAATCTCCCGAAAGACTGAGAGTTTCCAGCCCTGTGATTGGCTTATCAACAGCCAATCAGGAGCGTCGTAAAGGACTGGCCTAGATATCAAATGCACGGTTGATGTGAATCTACTATAGGCGCTCTTTTAAGCTTCAAAGTAATGATGATGACATAAGACTTTGTTTTGGAGACGTCTGGCTTTTCTTGTTAGTGGTCATTCTAGTATTAAGATGACCTAATTATGCTTGAATTCATTACAGAGAAACAGGTCATTTTATGTTAAAAAAAAATCCGTATCACATCCGCATGTGAGTAAATAACTGGGCTATGAAATCCTTCCTAAACCATAAATTATTTGAAAAAAAGACAAATCATTATACGACTTCCGAGAAGACCCAGGTCAAGCAAGTCCTCCAATAAACTAAGCAACATATGAGGCATAAACCTCGACCCATTTCGGATGTGTATTTGGAATAGGAATGGATAAATCACGGCAATATTCCAAGACTTAGTAATCAAAGTAATGTACTAGGGAATTGTATTATACATCGTCTGAGTCACACACAGATATACACACACACACACACATATATATATATATATATATATATATATATATATATATATATATATATATATTATATATATTATATATATGCAATATAAAAAAATAAAAACACTGGATCGTGCTTCTAAGAAATCAATAGAAGGATCCACAGTAATATCTTTGTTTATCACGAAGAAAAATATTTATGGAAATATAATATTTCCATAAATATATTTCTTCGAGATAATCAAGGATATTACTGTGGATCCTTCTATTGATATATATATATATATATATATATATATATATATATATATATATATATATATATATTATACTATATATATATATATATATTATATATGTATATATATAATCTTTCCTGTTGTTATTACGTCCAAACTAAAATACTGATACGTGTGAAGGGATGAATCACTTAATTCTCGGGACATTACTGGGAAATACAAAGGATTATGGGATGACCTCATAACACTCTGCTTTGGAAGCATTAAATAAAACGCAAATATCGCTGGCCCCAATTCGAAATTACTAGGGTCACATAAACAGTTAGATGCAATATTATGCTAAATGGGAATAGCCTTAATGAAAGACAGAAAATAATATATATATATATATATATATATATATATTAATATATATATATATATATATAATATATATCTTATATATATATATATATATATATATCTATATATAATATATATATATATATATATATACTATTATATATATATATATATTATTATATATATATATATATATATATATATATATATATATAATATATATATATATATATATATATATATATATATATATATATATATATGTGTGTGTGTGTGTATAATTTATGTATATTTTTTAAAAAATTTATTATAATATATATATATTATTATATATAATTAGTATCTATATGAAGTGTGTATGTGTGTATGTATGTTGCTATATTAATGCTAAAAAATTAAATTATATTTAAATGGTTAGGCAGGAATAAATTAACCTATTTCGAAAAGGAAAAAATGATCAATGAGAAAATGAAATTTAATTTGATACTTATGTATACACGTAGTAGAAATATTATTCAAGAAATCCTGCAAAAAAATTACTAGTCGAAGGACTGAAGATGCAAACAAAGAATTGAGTTAACAGGTCCTTGCGCAAGATCCTGTCAGAATTCTTGGGAATGTCAAGAACAGCCATTGAAGATATCCTAGATTTCAGAAGTTTGTCCCCCAGATGTGAGTTAGCTGGGACAGATGAAATGTCTGGAATAATGAAGAAAATCGTCCAAGGCTATTAAATTCGGCTTTATTGTGTTATTATTATTATTATTATTATTATTATTAGTAGTAGTAGTAGTAGTAGTAGTAGTAGTAGTAGTAGTAGTAGTAGTAGTAGTAGTAGTATTCAAAATGTGAGACAGTTTACTCAGAACAACCTTAATATACAACATACGGAAAATTTAACTCTTGATTAAATAGCAGATAAATTACATATAAATGAAGATAATCCGTCATGCATATAGTTTTGCATGTACATAATCACCAAAACGAGACCAAAAAAAAAGGATAAAAACCGTTGTAGCATTACAGCCACATTCATAATTCGTCAAAAACCATTTCTATATCAGTATCAAACCCGATTATTTGGCTGGGAAACTTTCCACTGTAATTTTTTTTTTCTTATTATACACCTAACCTTCAGAATACAAACGTTTAAGCCATCTGCCGTAATTGCACAGAAATATCGGGGATCAATGCGCATTGACCGTCTAATAAAAAATACTGTCCATAAAAACGTTTTTCATTTGCTTGGTAAACATTTTGGAAATTATTCTCCCTGGTAATAATGGCGATGTTATTTTTTTTTTTTTTGTCATTTTGACTGTAATACACCAAACGTTTCAAAGCAAGCAGTCTTCTATGTAATGGATTTTAATATACTTTTGGTAGGTTATATGTTTTTTTACCACCTCAATGTAAATGTTCTATTTCCATAGGGGGGAAATATGTTATTAAATATATCAATATATATTGGCATTCTGGGAAAAAGTACTGCCATTAGCGGTCACCGTTAATGTTCAAAATTCCCTCATCCCTCACAATAAAACATTACTGACATCCAAATGGTGAAAAGTACGATTTCGGTAAATAAAAATTATATATACTAGACGACTTTGTGTATTGTACTGCAACTTTGTTATGCCGGCAGGTTGCTACAGTATTCGTCAGGTTAGCGGCAAACATCTACAAAGAAAACGGAGCTTTACCCATTTTCTGTAAGTAAAGTAAACACTGACACAATAACGTCGCTCCTCTCTCTCTCTCTCTCTCTCTCTCTCTCTCTCTCTCTCTCTCTCCTCTCTTATTTTATATCTCCGATTATTTTTTTCCGGGGCAGCAAAATAGCGACTGCCTCTTGTTTATTTGCCAACCCCCCCCCCCAACCCCCCCTCTCTCTCTCTCTCTCTCTCTCTCTCTCTCTCTCTCTCTCTCTCTCTCTTTCTACGGATTTTATAGCCCTTGTATTTATTTTCGAACAGCCAAAACACAGTGCCTATATATCTTGCTGTTACAGCTTTTATTTCATACTGAAGCCATGAAAGTGTTCTACATTTTTTGTGTTCCAGTTCCGAAATTGGTGGGGGCAGAGAGAGAGAGAGAGAGAGAGGGAGAGAGAGAGAGAGAGACAGAGAGAGAGAGAGAGAGAGAGAGTGTGTGTGTGTATTGTAGATCATATGGAAGGTTACATCTGATGAATTTATGAAAATAATTTGTTATTTCTGGTTTTGTGTGTGAGAGAGAGAGAGAGAGAGAGAGAGAGGAGAGAGAGAGAGAGAGAGAGAGAGAGAGATTGGGCCCAATGAGCAAAAATTTCCTATAATTCGTTGAATTGTAACTATATTTTCACAAATTCATCTGATTAATAATAATGGCAATAATAATAATAATAATACAACTTTTCTGAATCTAAAAGGCATTCGTCAAAGTTCCTCATTTCTGGAATCATTTAAAACATTTACGAAAAGCAATTGAACAGGAAATGGTTGTCATGGTTAAAAATCCTTGAAGGTGGCGTAATAAATGAATCAATACACTAATAAGTTCGATCAGTTCCTTCACTCCTTGATATAAAATCGATAATGCCAATGAATGCAATATTCTTTATGACTTATGCTTTGATAACTGTAAGCAAACTAATTGGCCGAATGCATGCATTTTTGCTTTAAAGTTTTTCTTTTCTTTCATAATTGTATCAGAACACACAAAGGTAGATGGTTGCCAACCAAAATTAGTTAGAGTATTATTATTATTATTATTATTATTATTTATTTTATTATTATTATTATTATTATTATTATTATTATTATTTTTTTTTTTTTTTGCTCTATCACAGTCCTCCAATTCGACTGGGTGGTATTTATAGTGTGGGGTTCCGGGCTGCATCCTGCCTCCTTAGGAGTCCATCACTCTTCTTACTATGTGTGCCGTTTCTAGGATCACACTCTTCTGCATGAGTCCTGGAGCTACTTCAGCCTCTAGTTTTTCTAGATTCCTTTTCAGGGATCTTGGGATCGTGCCTAGTGCTCCTATAATTATGGGTACGATTTCCACTGGCATATCCCATATCCTTCTTATTTCTATTTTCAGATCTTGATACTTATCCAATTTTCCCTCTCTTTCTCTTCAACTCTGGTGTCCCATGGTATTGCGACATCAATGAGTGATACTTTCTTCTTGACCTTGTCAATCAACGTCACGTCTGGTCTGTTTGCACGTATCACCCTATCCGTTCTGATACCATAGTCCCAGAGGATCTTTGCCTGATCGTTTTCTATCACTCCTTCAGGTTGGTGCTCGTACCACTTATTACTGCAAGGTAGCTGATGTTTCTTCCACAGGCTCCAGTGGAGGGCTTTTGCTACTGAATCATGCCTCTTTTTGTATTGGTTCTGTGCAAGTGCCGGGCATTCACTTGCTATGTGGTTTATGGTTTCACTTTTCGTATTGCACTTCCTACATATGGGAGAGATGTTATTTCCGTCTATCGTACTTTGAACATATCTGGTTCTTAGGGCCTGATCTTGTGCCGCTGTTATCATTCCTTCAGTTTCCTTCTTTAGCTCTCCCCTCTGTAGCCATTGCCAATTGTCATCGCTGGCTAGTTCTTTAGTCTGTCTCATGTATTGTCCGTGCATTGGTTTGTTGTGCCAGTCCTCTGTTCTTTCTGTCTTTCTCCTGTCTCTGTATATTTCTGGGTCTTCGTCTGCTTTTATTAGTCCTTCTTCCCATGCACTTTTTAGCCACTCGTCTTCACTGGTTTTCAGATATTGCCCCAGTGCTCTGTTTTCGATGTTGACGCAGTCCTCTATACTTAGTAGTCCTCTCCCTCCTTCCTTTCGTGTTATGTATAGTCTGTCCGTATTTGCTCTTGGGTGTAGTGCTTTGTGTATTGTCATATGTTTCCTGGTTTTTCTGATCTATGCTGCGGAGTTCTGCCTTCGTCCATTCCACTATTCCTGCGCTGTATCTGATTACTGGCACTGCCCATGTTTTATGGCTTTTATCATATTTTCCTCCGGCGTTGAGTTTTGACTTGAGTATCGCCTTGAGTCTCTGCATATATTCTTTTCCTGATCGTGTCCTTCATCTCTTGGTGTTTTATATCTCCTCCTTCCATTATTCCCAGGTATTTGTATCATGTCTATCTATGTGTTTGATGTTGCTCCCATCATGTGGTAGCCTTTATCCCTTCAGTTCTCGTTACTTTGCCTTTTGTATGTTGACTAAGCGCATTTTTCTATTCCAAACTCCATCCTGATGTCCCAGATACAATCCTTACAGTCTGGATTAGGGTATCTATTTCCTTGATGCTCTTACCATACAGCTTGATGTCGTCCATGAACATCAGATAGTTGATTCTGTTGCCTCTTTTCTTGAGTTGGTACCCGGCATCCATCTTCTGTAGTACTTTTGTCATGGGAATCATGGCTACTACGAAGAGTAGTGGGGACAGTGAGTCGCCCTGGAAGATCCCTCTCCTGATATTAACCTCTGCTAGTCTTATTCCAGAGCTTGTAAGTATTGTATTCCAGTTGCGCATTGTATTTTTGAGGAAGCTGATGGTATTTTCCTCTGCCCCATATATTTTCAGGCATTCTATTAGCCATGTGTGTGGTATCATGTCGAAGGCTTTCTTATAGTCTATCCATGCCATGCTTAGGTTGGTTTTCCTTCTCCTACTGTTCTTCATTACCATTTTGTCTATCAGGAGCTGGTCTTTTGAGCCCCTACACTTCCTTCTGCAGCCTTTCTGTTATTGGATTATTATTATTATTATTATTATTATTATTATTATTATTATTGTTTTATTATTATTTTATTATTATTATTATTATTTTTTTATTATTATTATTATTATTATTATTCTAAGAGATCCACAATAATAAAAACTTTTGAGAGTTCGTGCATAATCTAAAAACCCTTTACACGACTCGCCACATTTCTTATTAATGTGGACCTCTTAGAACATTATGTATACTCTCGCGATAGAGAGTTTTTCCCAACTAAAAATTATTATTATTATTATTATTATTATTATTATTATTATTATTATTATTATTATTATTATTATTATTATTATTATTATTGCGAGCATATTTAAATACCAAAAAGACAAGGTCGAAATTAAGATGACAGGGTGGCTTATACACGACAGAATTCCTCTGATGATAAGGGACCTTATACACAACAGAGTTCCTCGGCGTCAATCTCGGTAGGTTGTGAGAGTCCGAGTTCCACAACATATCACCTATAATGCCATTTAATACTTTACGGCCTCTATTGATGGGCATCACTGGGCAAGAGCCCTTGGAGTCCTAATATCATCTGAGTTAAGCTAACCAACTCCAACCGTTATGTAAATAATCAAGTAAAAAAAAAAAAGAGAGAGGGAGAGAGCCCGAAAACGAGGATATAATTACTATAAAATTCACATGAAATTTACAAATAAATAACAATTGATCAACTAAATATAGAAAGGTATTATACAAACTGCAATTTCAAAAGAAGAAAAAAATTTAAGGCTTGATTAATTTACATAAAAGACTTCAAAGATTAAAAAGATTAAACGATTCGAGTCTTTCATATGAACCGGATTTAAGCTAAAAATTCGGCTATCATATTTATTAACCTAAATTCTTTATATCATAAAGAATATTGACGTTTTTATGTTGCAGTCCAATTACAATGCCGTCAGTTGGAAGGTCTGTTGTGTGTTTACCCTTTCACGATACATTTTATTTTTCAGATGTTTTGATGTAGTTCAATATGGATTTTGTTTTCGAATATAACAAATCCTTCAAAAATGTTTTGACTCTAAACTATAAGAGGCAATGAGAAAGATACAAAACATACAATGAAGTTGATTCATGCAAGTTCTCCGATGAGCTATAATATATGTAGCGATTTCATACACACACACACGCACACACACACACACACCACACACATATATATATATAGCTTATATTAATATAGATATATGATATCTATATATATAGATTATTATATATATAATATTTATATGATATTGGGACGATAGATATATGTTATATTATATATTATTATTAATATATCTATAATATATATATATATATAGATTATCTATATACATATTATATTATATTATTTATATAATTATATTATATATTATATATATAAATATAAGTATATATATATAGAGTATAGATAGATATATAGATAGAGAGATATATATATATATATATATATATAATATACGTATAGTATATATATATATATTATAATATATATATATATATCATATTATCCTTCTATAAATATATATTAATATATATTATGTATGGGGGTATAATATATATATAATAATATATGTATAATATTATATATATATACTATATCTACTATATATATTAGTCCTATAGTATAATATATATATATATTAATATATATATATATATCATATATATATATTATATTATAATATAATAGTATTGATATATAATATATAATATTTACTATAGATATGTAATAATAAATATTATATATATATATTCATATATATATAATATATACATATACACATAAACACACACACGTATATGTATATATATATATATATATATATATATATATATATATATATATATATATACATATGTGTGTATAAAATAGACGAAAATAATAATGAATACGCAAATGAAAATTTCACAATTATGACAATGAAGTGCGTAATACTACACCTACTTATACAGAAAGACTTGACTCCCTAGGGTATAAAACAATCAGCTGTTTTTTATGTTTTTTTTTTAAGGCAATGAATAAACATTAAACCTTATGAAAACGAGGAAAAGAAGAAGGACTCTATTTAAGCGAGATTGTTTACCTATGAAGAAGAGAAGATTAGATAATAATATTAATAATATAATAATAATAAGCTTTATTTCCAATAATTACATTGACTATTCAGTATCTTACAAAGGATAAAATGTATTTCAATGCGTGAGTTACATTTCATACTACTCACAGTTTACTCTATACAACAAATGTAGCCCTGCAATACATATTATAATAGTATTTTACTTACATGTGTCAATAGGCAACATTATGATTTAGAAAATTGCCCTTCTATTGTTACAATTCTGGAAATGCAGTGATGTTACCGTATAAAGCTTTAACAACCTACCGGCAAAAAATGTTTCTTAAGCGTTGATTGGAAAGAATTGATATTAACTACTGTTTTTATAGCTGTTGGTAGCTTATTCCAAGCTAAAAGAATCTGGGGAAACTAAGCGAGAATTTAGCATAATTGCTGTTCGAAATTTTTACGCCGTTTACCTCTGTGGGCGTGGTCGCAATGGGAGTGAATTTGTCGTGACCTATTTATCTTAGGATATTCTCTCCAACTTTTTTTTTTCTTTTTTTTTTTTTAGATATAAAATTCAGGACACTCTGACCCATACGTAAACGGAGCTGTTTTTGCTCTGAGAGAGAAAGAGAGAGGGAGGAAGACTCAATTTGTTACTCAAACAAAGAAATAAGGAAGGACATCACGATCCAATCATATTTTTGAAGCTTTTTTGTATTACGACCAAAAAGAGAAGGTCAAAGGTTTTTTTTTTTTTTTTTTTTTTTTTTTTTTTCCTACTTAGTAACGAATGTGACTTACAGCATCAAAGTTGCCCTCTCTCTCTCTCTCTCTCTCTCTCTCTCTCTCTCTCTCTCTCTCTCTCTCTCTCTCTCTCCTTTAACCAAAGAAAAGAAAAAACAATCGCAAAAAATACAGTGCATGTAATCCGCTTAGTCAAAACACATTTTGTGTGCGGTCACAAAAGTAAAAATAAACGCTTGCAGATCTTTGAACCAAAATTCCCGTTTTCTTTTATAATGTTGACCGTACCGTCAAAGAAAACGTATAATTAATTGACATTCCGGGGTGGGCCTTATACTTTGGGACGGAAAAACCAATCCTGAAGCATAGTCACTAGGGAATAGTAAACATATAAAAAGGCAGAAAATATGGGTAGGATAAGAAACGGATGTTTGCGCGTGAAAGGAAAACCTGAATGAGTTAAAGGGGAGAGAGAGAGAGAGAGAGAGAGAGAGAGAGAGAGAGAGAGAGAGAGAGAGAGAGAGAGAGAGAGAGAGAGAGAGAGAGAGAGAGAGAGAGAGAGAGAGAGAGAAAGGGGGATGGGAGAGGACCCACGGAAAAACAAACATATAAACATGCACGCCAAACATTTAGACAGGTAACTTAATCATTCAGTACAGAGTTATGGTTCATGCAGGGAAAATAGAGAGAGAGAGAGAGAGAGAGAGAGAGAGAGAGAGAGAGAGAGAGAGAGAGAGAGAGAGAATAAATAGCAACCCATTTGACTAAAAGGATGAATTATCCTTATATATGTTGTCAATCGGAATTGTGGTATTTCCTTAGAATGGGAATAAGTAGATTATGATTCAGAAAGTCTGACATAAAAAAAAAGGCGATGACATAACACAAACTGAATTACTTTTGAAAAGAAAAAGTTGCAAAGGACAAGTGTCTGTTCTGAAACAGTTATGTGGAATGTCTTCAGCCACAGCAGGATAAACTTGTGTGGTGAATGTATGCCATGAGAAGGCATAGTATATTGCACGGTCGATAAAGATGCTATATAGTCTGAGTTTCAGTGGTTTAGTTAGCCTACCGAGTATAATCCTGGGTATGAGCAAGTATATGTGCGAGTGTGACTTATCTGATGATATAAAGATTAAACAATAACTGCCTATGTCTGAATGGAGGGAGGAAGACCTGCTCTGTACAGATGGTATAGTTTTCAGGAAAATCACTTAAGACTACAGCAACCGGTGAAAGACCACAATGATCAACTGAAGTATTTGGCGATGGAAGTCAGACATGGAAGAGACTCTTACATATGAATATGATCTGACGATGGATAACACTGTTCCCTTAAGTGGAAGTGAAATATGGAAGGGAGACCTTACATATAGATAAAAGCTTCCAACATATTTTTTTTCACAGTGAAACTGGAAAAATTGTGTGGCAAAGTTCTTCACAAATTATGTTTTAATCTTCCTAACTAAAAATAGAAACTAAATATTAAGTCTCTCTCTCTCTCTCTCTCTCTCTCTCTCTCTCTCTCTCTCTCTCTCTCTCTCTCTCTCTCTCTCTCGATGAATATTTACACTATTTTGGGTCACCATGCCTACCGCTTGACCTGAATATACAAAGCATAGAAATACCAACTCCAACTGAGAGACGAGTTCGATTTTTTATTGACGTCGAAATGCCACTCTTTTCTCTTCAGTATCATAGAGAGAAACAAATGGGTCAAACAATGTCTGTTGTTGCCTGCGAGAGAGTAAACAGGAATTTCTCCTCATTTATGTAACCGTATACACACACATACACGTACGTGCACAAACGCGCATATATATATATATATATATATATATATATATATATATATATATATATATATATATATATATATATATATATATATTATATATATATATGTATATACATATATATATATATATATTATATATATATATATATATATATAATGTCTGTGTATGTGTTGTGTGTGTGTGTGAATGTATATTGAAATATCAGCGAGACTAATAATAACAGATTTTTCAGGGCCTTGGCATTGCGTGGGATATAGTCGTGCATAAGAGCAAATATTATTCATGCAACACGGCCATGACTGTGACCCGAGTCATATGCCAGGTCAAAGTTCATATAGTCTTTGTTTCAACTCACACAGTCACTGTAGGATCTGTGGAAGAATGGAAGCAAAATTCAGAAAAGGTATGCTAACATAGCTAATGTCATCCTATTCATGGTACAGTACAATATAATATTGATATTATATTATTATCCGTAACTATATTACCACTATATTTATTACATTGGCGTAGTTGTTTTAATGTACAAGTGTTAAAGCCTTAAAGGCCTTTAAAAAATTTAATGCCCATAATATCATTAACATTTTTATTACTGTCACTGTTGTTAGTGTGCCCGCAATATAATAATGATTATTAATATTATTAGCATTATTATTATTATTATTACTATTATTATTCAACAAAAACCCCAAGCATAATGTTAGTGCGTCAATAATTCCACAACTATTTTGGTTTTCTGAATTATGAAAAAGAAATTAATACTTTCATTTCCTTTTTGCGTTTTTCTGTTGCAGAAAATACCACGATCACAATGGCTGTTTTATGACGATGTAAAAACGCGACAAAATTAGTGTCGAATACTGAATATTTTCAAAGATCAATAGTTTCCCAGCGCAGTCAAAATTACCCTGACATTACCCAAGAGACCACGAAATCTGAAACTTATCTTCATCATTATTGCTTTTTGTAATGATTTGGAATACACATGCACAAAATATATCATTAATATATATATATATATATATGTGTGTGTGTGTGTGTGTGTGTGTGCGTGTGTGTTTGTGTGTGTGTGTGTGAGTGTGTGTAAGATGGATCATGCTCTTCAATATATCCCCCAAACGACGTGCAGCCATATTATCGTCTTGAAGACCAGGATCGGTTATGATAATTCCCACATTCCTAAGAACTAAAAATTATAACTCCCAATAACTAGTACTTAGAATCATCCCTCACATTCCGTCACAAATAAAGCGACAAATTCTTAACATAACCTTTACCTTGAAAACAAACGCGATGAAATCGATATTCCGTAGCTCTTGACGATATGAAAAATGTGTATGCGAAAGCTGTATACAATGTATAATCCTCAATGTCAGGCAGACGGCGACCACGGAAACGGATACACGAGCGGATGTCATGGATTGACTTGGCCTGAGTTGATCAAAAAGATTTGTTTCCAAACATGGCATGGAAACTTTCGTTTCGATGTCACATGTTGTTATGAGTCGGTCGTTTTTTGGGTAAATAACACGAGAGAGAGAGAGAGAGAGAGAGAGAGAGAGAGAGAGAGAGAGAGAGAGAGAGAGAGAGAGAGAGAGAGAGAGAATGATTAATATTCATGAGATATTTTGTGTGCTTTCCGGAATATACTGGGATTTACGTGCAATGCGGAAAATGTATTGTAAATAGTAATTTAGTGCAGTTAATAATGATGCGAAACAAAGAAAAAGAAAAGATCGTTTGCTGATATCATCAAATTAAAACAAAAAACATATGCCGGCAGATACTGGATTCATAAATCAAAATGAAGGATAAAACACAGTTCCTTCATGACTTGTTAATCAGATCGTATTTCACACGAACTCTCCCTCCATTCTCTCTCTCTCTCTCTCTCTCTCTCTCTCTCTCTCTCTCTCTCTCTCTCTCTCTCTACAATTTTGGATGTTGTTATTGAAGTGTAGTCACGTCATGACGTTTCTGTGACATTAAGGAAACATAAAAGCTCTAGGCTCGAATATAATTTGTGATGGAAAGCGGATGAAAGATTGAGGAGTGAATTTTAATGCAAAGCTCGCTCCCTCTCTCTCTCTCTCTCTCTCTCTCTCTCTCTCTCTCTCTCTCTAGTATTTTATTCATTGTGCTTCTCTAAGTTATTTCAAAAAGTATAAATCTTTACGCACATATATATATAATATATTATATATATAGATATATATATATATATATATATATTATATATATATATATAATATAGATATGTGTGTGTGTGTGTGTGTGTGTGTGTATGCATTTATGTATGTATGTATGTATGTATGCATATATATAAATATATATATATATATATATATATATATGTATATATATATATATAATATTTGCGTGTGTGTATGTATGTATGTATATATAATCATGTATATGAATTGCTTATGTATTTAATACTTGCAAATCGCTTAAAGGTATCTCGTCTTCCCAGTCGCTCGTTATGGACATATTATGTCAGAAATATTCAGGCTAAATATCCAAGCTTATTCATATTATAACATCACTGGAGCAGGAAGTTAGGGAAGATACGAATATATATATACATAAATAATAATTAGGGAGATACTGAAAACCCCTCCCTGAATAGATGGAATTAAGAAAGGAGAGAGAGAGAGAGAGAGAGAGAGAGAGAGAGAGAGAGAGAGAGAGAGGAGAGAGAGGAAAAATCATTCCAACTTTGAATTTAGCGAGAAGCTGAAATATAGGTATTGCATGTCGCTAGCAAACAAGGTAAGACACAGACGAGGGAGATTATGGGGTCAGAATGTTGGGAGGGAGGTAGGGCTTACGATGGAGGGGTTGTGAAATGATAAAACGGGGGTGGGGGAGCAGTGATGTACGGGATGGGGGAGACAGGGAGGAGGGAGGGAGGGAGGGAGGGAGTAAAAATGTAAAGAAACCCCTGATCGTTAGTAGGATTGCGTGTGGGCTGCATTTAACAAGGTAACATGTGAACAGAAGGAATCAGGATGATATCATTCCATCCTTCCTTACCCCCCCCCCCCCCCTCCAACCCCCAGTTGTGAGTGGCCCTTCCCCCCTTTCCCCCTTCCAAATTTTCCTCCTCCTCCCTCTTCCCTATCTACTCTGCTATGACTTCCCCCCCTCCCCCCTCCAATCCCCGTCACCATTTTCCATCCCTTTTGTCCACCTCTACCTCATCTAACATTCTCTTCAACTGGGAAAAAGTGGATGAGTTTGATTCCCGTAGAGAAGGCAGTTTTTATCCTCTATTGTTCGTCGTCGCTCGTGTTTGCTCTTCAGTTTTGGTTTTTATTCTAAAGGATGTTTCTCCTGTGTTTGCATGTACGAGTGTTTGTTAACGTGTGGGCATGCGCGCACGCACACGTATTTGCCCGGGTGCCACTCCTGTGATGAAGGTCAAGACCGAAGTTAGATGTGGGGCTGCGTGCGTGATTTGCATCGGTTTATTGAGCCCGAATAACACGATGAATAAGAAAAGAGAACATGCTGGGGATGTTGCTAAGTCATGATCTATAGGACTGATTATTGATGTCATTAAAACTGAGAGAACATTCGTACGGAATGAGCTTAAGAATCCATGAACTAGGAGACCACGCTTAAGCAGAATATAATTCCACAAATACCAAACAGAGACAAACAGAGGTGACAATAACGCATTTCAGTTAAACAGATATAAAATCAACAAATATCATAAGGGTATAAAGAGGCATATAAATACGAACACTAAGACTAGATTGCACGGAGTTCCCACATTGCTTCGAGCTCAAAACAAGAGGAATGCATCTGCAGGTACCGAAAGTGACACATGTGGGAAGGCAAAAACTGGGGGGAAAATCAAAGCCTGTTTCATCCCAATTTGAAGGAAAGTGTCATCAGGGACGGCACACACACACACACAAAAATACTCTGGAAAAACCGAAGCCTGTTTCAACCCAATTTGAAGAAAAATGGAAGGAAGACTCCGAAGAAAGACCTCGAAATAGAGCGAGAAAAAGAAGGAGACGCCGTTAGCAGCAGCCTTCTTAAGAAGCGAAAGACTTCTCCTTCACACGTTATCAGCCACTTGCTCAAAATATAAAACCAGGGAGAAAAAGGCGATATAAAAAGACCAAATAATTCACTTTCAACGGAGCTTCTCATCTGAGAGGTAGAAACGTGGCTGAATCCTAAACTTAAAAGCCCTCTTTTTTTTTTTTCATTTCTTTCTTTCGTCTTTTTCGCCACACTCCCTCTTCGACTTCGTCTTCTTCTTCTTCTTCGTCGCCGCCTTTCTTTGTCTTCCTCTTTTTCTTGCCGAAAGGAGCGTTGGGAAGGGGAAGGGCGGGTCAACCAGAGAAACGACCTGGAGTCCGTTGGCAGTCAGGGGCCAGAACGCTTCGCAAGAGGAGGTCTTGTCGGTCGATGTGCGCCTCCGCGCACGTATTATTACAGGGGGTTGATTTCCGAATTAAGACGCCCCTGGATATTTTTAGGATCCCCAAGTCCCGGAAAAGTAGGAGCAGAAACAAGGCTATTTCAGGTTGCGCTTTCTTATTTCGTCCAAGTTTGGAAAGGGACGAACTTTTAAGGCGAAAAACTTAAGTGAGAAAAAAGTGAAAAAGTTTATGCCAGCAGTGTCGTACATGATTCATACTCGGCTAAAAGTGACAAAGTATAATGGAAAGGAAAGTGGAGATAGTTTTGCGAGGCGGTGAGCCCAGATTAGATGAAAACTCGTGAAATGATGAAAGAGTTGGTGTTGAAACAAAATATATAATAATATAGTGGAGAAAACATGAAAGCATAGAAGCTCGCCCAACGTTCAATAAAAACGGAAAACCAAAACAATGCGTAATCTGAAAGAAAAACACGAGAGTGAGAGAGAGAGAGAGAGAGAGCGAGAGAGAGAGAGAGAGAGAGAGGAGGGAGAGCGGTAGTTGAGAATAAGAAATGACCTAAATAAAACTGCAGACGTTTTATAGAATAAATATACCTATAAAATAACAAAAACAGATTTTTGAAACAGTTAGATAGAGAGAGAGAGAGAGAGAGAGAGAGAGAGGAGTTGGAGTAGGGAAAAGTGACCAAATACAGCATACGTTTTATAAAATAAAAATACCTAGTAAAATCAAAACAGATTTTGAAAGGAGAGAGAGAGAGAGAGAGAGAGAGAGAGAGAGAGAGAGAGAGAGAGAGAGAGAGAGAGAGAGAGAGAGAGAGAGAGAGAGAGAGAGACCGTGTGGGTGCCTGTGCTACGAACGACAACTAGAGAGACTCTGTTCGGAATACCATAGCTGTGTGTCGCTTCGGTAGCAGATGAACGAGTCTCCCTTCCACCACCTCTTACTTATTGATCACAAATGATTTACTACACAATACCTTACACAAACCCGCACGTCATGCACGCAAATTATAAACAACAACCGCATGAAAACGAATTCATCATGACACCAGTGAACCTATAAAATTATATTTCATGTAAATTAATGTCGTTAAGCACGCAAGTATGGGTGAATATTTATACTGTATGTATACAGTGACTACACACGCATGTGCATATGTGTGCGTGCTCGCGCGCTTGGAACAGAGCCGTGTGAAACTAAAATGCTGAATCGCAAAGATATTACTGCTGTTTCTTTTATGATTACGTTTGTTAATCTTCAGTAAAAACAAAATTATGTTCAAGAGCAGCAGAAAATGAGAACTATTTTGCAATA
>NC_061108.1:119662493-119679993 GCF_015104395.2 Macrobrachium nipponense
GCGTGTGTTCCACTATTTCCTCATATTGACATCCTTAATTGTTCTGATAGAGATATTATAATCGGACATTCCGATATTGAATGAATGCTGGTTTGTTGTAATAACCAATATCTACACTACAAAAGTATTTGTAATAGAGTTGTAAATATCCTATAAAAAGTGAGTATATGGGATATCACACAAAATATATACCCAACACAAGTTTAGCAAAGTGTGACTGAGAATAATGAGATAAAAAAAAAGACATTGTTTCGAAATTTTTGTTCATAACAATATCGGAAAAGGCATCGTACTCTACGGTAAAGATTTGCCACGTTTCACTTATTCGGCAATTTATAACCTGATACCAATACGCTTTGACTAAACCTTTTCGATCGGATTTCTTTACTCCTAGTATCCATTTTAGAACGTGTCAATACAAGTTACATACAAGTATGTGTCCGTAAATTAACTTTATATTCATTTCGTAAATAATCTTCCACTGTACTACACCTCTAATCGTTTCCATGAGGTGCCAAAATTTGAAGATTCTGGAAAATAGCAACCATTGAAAAAAATACGAAAAAACGGAATACATTGTAAAAAATACATTGTCTAGACATGCGTGACCAAATACTAATCCCTTCAATAGCGAATAAAGTTACTGTGTTAGATTCATTAAACTGAGTCTTATAGTTTGGATGCATCAAAGTTGATGAAATACGTTTTAAAACGTTTGTAGAACGATGAAGCCGTCTGTTAGTGAAAAACGCTCAGTGGAGTTTTTGAAACGGTATATGGCATCTTTTATTCGATATTGTAGTTATAGCCTGAATTGCAATTCCATCTTTCGGATGCTTCTTTTTCTCAACAAGTATTAATGTTATTAATGTTTAATACACTTTAGTCTTAATTTATAAACGTGAAAGCAATAAGATGGTATAATTCCGACAAATATAATTACGATTTTCCAATTATTTCTTTAAAAATCTTAATACTAAATTTGAGCACTTTAATTCCTGTATTAAAAGATGACGTGTGAAGTTCCTTTGAAAAATTAAGATGCTAAACTAACCTGTTCATTCTAGTAATTAATCTGGAAAAGGACATTTATGTTTATCATTCAAATTCACTCTACTGAGTTACAGGCCTAATTGTAACTCGTTGTTGTTTACAAAATACTTCTCAGAGTTAATATATTTCACCATATCATTCTACTGTAAGAGTTAATAAAGCTATTACTGGCCTAAGTTCAGACCAAAGAAAATGCTCCAAAAATATCAGAAATCAACTAAAAGCAGTAAAAAATGCGCCGATCAATCGAGTTTTCTATGCAGCGTATGATGTTGTATGAAACTCGATGTGCTGCAATATGAAACTTTCAACCACGACCGGGCAGCGCTCGGTTGCTCCCCAGATGCGATCAAGTGAAGATGCGTCGGCTAACCTTAACCTTAAATAAAAATAAAAACTACTGTGACTAGAGGGCTGCAATTTGGTATGCTTGATGATTGGAGGGTGGATGATCTCCATACCAAATTGCAGCCCTCTAACCTCGCTAGTTTTCTAAGATCTGAGGGCGAACAGAAAAAGTGCGGACGGACAGAGAAGGCCATCTCAAGTTTTCTTTTACAGAAAAAAAAAGGAATATGCACAATATAACAAAATTCTGTGATGATCTACACGAAAACACCAGTTTCCTCAACCCCAGATCGACATCCATCCTGAACGGCAGAATCCGGACTCTTTCCCAAAATATTATGATTGAGAGCATGAAATCTTAATAAAAGTAAAGTCAGCGAAACGCAAGTCGAGTATATAACATGCGAAGCCCAGATGGGCTGACGTCGAGGCGCTATGTGACCGGCAAGTTAAAGTGACAGAAACAGTCAAAAATCCTTCGGGAACCCACCGCTGCTTCCTCTTCTATCTGTTTCTGCTATGAATCTGGGAGGGTGCCGGTTTTCTCATTTACTGTTTACATGTAAATCTTCTTGTTTTGAACTCCGTTAGGCAATCTAGAATGTACGTCATCACGCTCAAATTTGCACGTTATATAGGTTATTCTGTAACCGACAATTGGAAAGGAAAATAAAATTCTAGCTCACAAGCTGGATTAGAGTTCGTGTCGCCGGAGTTACGAGGCGAGAGAATTGAATTTCAGCCTTCATGCGGGAGTCAAGGAAAATTCCGTACCTACAGTGACATATTCTTTTGCACGATTAATAACACATTCAAGAAAGAAAAAAAAACAGGTAATCGACTTCAAGTACCTCAACGGAAGCAGTTATTGATTCTTCTGCGCCACACCAACCTACCATTAACAGTCAGAGAGGAATTTCCATGGCAGAGGCTGTGTCTTAAGACCCGGCCATTATCTTTGTAGAGAGGAATTCCTGCCTACTTAGTATTTATGTCAGCTTCTCTATACAATGACGTGACTAGCCTCCCGAGGTCCTCCCCTTCCCCTCGCCCCTTAAGGGGATTCTGCTAGACTCTCTTGTAGTTCCCCCGACGAAGGCTGCTTGGCTCTATCGAGGAACGCGAGTTGAAATGAATGAGAAAGAGGGTAATTCTGTAGATCCAACATATGTTTAACGTTTAGGTATAGGCTTACGCTTGTTAGGTCTATGGATGGCCCCAGGCCTATTACACACAAAACCTTCTAGCTGTAAATGGGTACTAGCGTCTGCTAGGTCTAAGAAAAGGAGCATGGGTCTGGTAACGTTAACCGCAAAGGCATACTAGGAAATAGAAACGCTATATATGTGTGTGTATGTTTGTGATTGGTCTATTTCCATTCATAAACGATCTACCATTTTTCCCCGCCTCGTCACGGAACCTGCAATTTTCTACTTTATTCCTAAAATAAAACCTGTTCTACAAACACCCTTTCCCTCTCATACGAGAATTCCAGTTACCAATTATTTTAGTCATGGACCATTTCCCTTTTTTTGGGGAAGTATGCCGCTGGAAACTTTTGCCATCCAAAATGTAATAGTCTATGTTCTGGCCTGAAACAAAAACAATCTAGGGTTTAACGCTTGTCCTGATTTTTTCAGTCACCAAACATTCCAAAAGAGAGAGAGAGAGAGAGAGAGAGAGAGAGAGAGAGAGAGAGAGAGAGAGAGAGAGAATCGTTTCCCTACGTTTTATTCTTTAAGCGCAGAGGACGAAGAGATTAGCGGCCTAATGCCCTTATCTAGCCCATGCCCGATGGCAACTAGAAGGAAAAAAGTAGGAAGGAAGTGGGATGGTTTTATTCCGTAGAAAATAGCAGAGCTGTCCCCTTAAGGATGAAAAAGTGGGTATCTGGAAAAGTATAGAAAGGAAATGGTTGATTCCAAAATCTGACAGTGGAAGGAAAGCCATTCGCCCTATCTCGCAATCTTCGTATCCTCAATCGGTATTTTTTATCGTTAGGTATTAATTGTTTCATCTCGACTTTATTCGGTTTGTTTTCATTTCTAACAGCTGCTCGTAAGAGCAAGAGTCTTTTCTGCGAATCTGGTTTGCGCAAATACGGGATTAGCTAATCCTTCACCGTTACTTTTCTCCTCTTCTGTTATTGGATCATAAGAAAGGACATAAAATATTACCTTCTCTTTTGGCGCTCTGCGTATTGCAGCTTTATTCGCTCTCTCGTAAATCTGTCGACTTCAGGCGTTACCCTAGAGAGGGATGTTGTTCTGTGAAACACTTCTTGCCCTAGAGAACCGACACTACTCTAGAGAAGGGACGTTGTTCTGCAGAATAGTTCTTGCCTTAGAAAACCAACACTACTCTAGAGGTGGGATGTTCTTCAGAAGAGATCTTGCCCTAGAGAAGCGATACTACTCTAGAGAAGGGACGTTATTGTACAAAATACTTCTTGCCCTAGAGAACCGACACTACTCTAGAGGGACGTTGTTCTGCAGAATAAATCTTGCCATAGAGAACCGATACTACTCTAGAGAAGGGACGTTGTTCTCCAGAATAGATCTTGCCTTAGAAAACCAACATTACTCTAGAGGTGGGATGTTGTTCTGCAGAATAAATCTTGACATAGAGAACCGAGACTACTCTAGGGATAAATGTCGTTCTGCAGAATACATCTGGCCATTAGAGAACCGACACAACTCTAGAAAAGAAACGTTGCTCTACAGAGGAAACGTTACTATTGAGAACATGCGTTTTTTTTAGAGAACATATACTGTTCTTAAGAAGAGACGTTAGGCAGGACCAAGATTCGGCGCTCACCCAGGATGTCATATCCGGACAGCGTGGTTTTATTGGTGGTTTAATCGAAGGTGTTGGTCTGGGGCCATTTTTCCCCAAGGTGCCGTATAACGGAAAGGTCGTACCTATTTTCTCAGCCTCTCCTTCGAACCACATATATCACCTTGGAGAGCCGCCCTCCTTTATTTCAATATAGCCAGCTTATCTGCTCTTGCACCCACCATATGTCTATCTTCATTTACTTGTTACTATATAAAATTGTTTCCAACGTTCCTCACATTTCTTCTCTCTTTTCTTTCACATACTATGAACATTCTATTTCTCTGGAAGCTCTCTGGTGACGTTCATGCTATTCTAGAAAGTTTTATGAGAAAGTTTGTCACTACGAACAACAATGATAATAACCATTACAGTTACGTTGACGTAATTAAAGACTCTTGTCTTCTGTCTGTTACTCGTTGAAAACTTTGTTAGCTTAAATCGTTAGCGACCATTGAAAAGTTTTGAGGATAGTAAAGGACCCTCGCCCGTCTAGTAGAACAGCGGATAACAAAGTGAAGGGGATTTAATTAACAACGTTTTTCTGTTGATGAGGTTTTTCTCGGATAAATCGAAGAAATTCTAGGATTTTTGTTTCAAATCATAATCTTATTAAATGGTGTAGGAATAACGCTAATAATGATAACTACCCTAATGACATCAATTACAACAAGAAAAACAATAGCAATAAGAAAAACAATAACAATGAATATGAAGACAATAAAAAGAACACCCACTTAAAAATCTGTGATAATGTTGAGAGTAATGGTAACAGAATAATAAAGGTTAAATCAATAACTACTCTAAACTTTATATTGCAATCCTTTTAATTCCCAATATAATATTTGACATGATAAAGTCAGGATGAACTGGAAAGCTATCAAATAACAATGCCCAATAAAGCAATTATGCAACCATAGTCACAAAAGGTGAGGTGGAAGAGAAAAGGCGCCATCTTAAATTTCCAACCAGCTATTTATAGTTTATTTCGACACTCGTATTTTACTTAAACCTTATCAGCAAATTATGCCCCTTAGATGGCAGAGCTGCCAAACTTCTCCAATCAGAAAAATAAAGTTCATTATATTATCCGACTTCATAAAAGGTGAACTGGAAAGGAAAAAAAAATGTTATTCAACGAAACTTTTTTCAATATAAATTGTAACACAAGCCACGCCCCTTAGATCACAAAGTTGCCAAATTTCTCAAAGAAAGGAGTGTTTATGATGTGAATATAACGCTGATAGATATAATGGGTGACAAAAACACGCGACATCCAACGGAGTTTGTAGAGGGGACAAACCACTTGTCTTCCTTAAATACTAAAACTGGCAAACACTTAAAATCTTATGAAAATAACTGATGGCAAACTCGAAGACGATATTGTTTTTGTATTATAAAAGAAACAACAGTGTATTTTCATAGCATCCGAATTCTCATGAATTATTATGAGCTTCGAGACTACAGCCGTCGGTGTCTGGCTTTCTCTTACTGATTATTCACTTGTTATTCAGACTCATTCAGAATGAAGGAAACCGGTGCACTTTGATGTTGAAATTCATGAATGTATATATTTGTATCCCGCATCTTTTAACATAGCATTTCAGTTCATTTGAGATTAAATGAATACCCAGATGAGGAGCTACAAGCCTTTTCTGCCTCGAGGCTCCTCTGTGCCAGGTCTTCTAGAAGTCCCCGGCATTCTTATTAGAAAACTTTGCTTTTCATTATTCCGCGATAAATTCAGTGTCAATGAGAAAAAACTTCGTTCGTAGATCAGCTGAAAATTAGAAATGTTCGTCTTTACTCTGATGCTGCTTTGTTCAACGTAAAATAAATGACGCTTAAAATCAACTGTAACAGTAGTTATCTTAGAGTAGTTGTGTACTAAATATAAAAGTAACGACCACATTAACACAACCGAGGAAAGCTAAGGTGGTACGACGGCCCACCCAGTAAAAAAGTGGATGTTTTTTGCTTAAACATGAAAAAAGAATAGATAAAAAGTTTGCTGGTTACACTTCTAAAACACATTTTTCGGTTCGATTATAAACATGCGGTTTCTTGAAAACAATTCAAGAGTTCTTGGTAAAAACAAATGTGGGTTGATGTGTTTTAAACACTTTTTAAAGCAAAACTAATATATCGGTTTATAAATAAAACACGCGTAATATTTAGAGCAGTGGTTCTTTAAATTACTGCGCCCCCTCTAAGAGTTGGTCCTTTCCTCCACGCCCCCCTTGCATTTATGAGTACAATTCCCTCCCAGATTTAAAGAAAAATAGAAAAAAAGAGAAAGAGAAGAGAAGGGGTTTCGGGGGAGGGAGGTAAATAATTACAAAACGTGGTAAGGCCAACGAGTCTTACTAGAGCAGGTAGACTATAGGAAACTAACGTTACAAGGCGATACGTTTGCATATTTTCATAAACCTCTGAATATTAGTTCCTCACTCTTATTAAGAGAACGAATATAATTAGACATTTTTTCCCCTAGGGCTCGCGCCTCCCCTGGAAATTGCTGACGCCTCCCTAGTGGGGCGCGCCCCCTCAGTTTAAGAACAACCAATTTAGAGCATGCAGATGGAGTCAGTCTTAAAAGAAGTACCGTTAACACTGGAACCAGAGATAAGAAAGAGAATCGATGATACAATGTATTTATTTATAGCTTTTGAAAGATTTATAGTTTTCCATAAATATTGCGGCACCTCAGTCGATCAAACGGCACCGTTCGGTGCCCGGCACACTGGCTGGAAGCCACTGACCTTGCTTGCAGTCATAGCAGGTTCATTTATTCGTTGAATAGGTAAAAGTAATAGTCCATTTATTCGGTGAATAGCAAAAAGGCGAAAGAATATTGATGTCAGAAAAAAGAGAAAATTATATGTATATGAATCGTTCTATTCTTTTGTCACCACTAAATATTGATTCCATGCACTAATGAACGCCCCCCCCCCCCCGCCCCGCCCCAAGCCCCCACCGCCCCCCACTTTTTTTCCTCATTTTCATCAATTGGTTTCAGAATCATACACAACATTTACGAATTTATCTTGTATAATGCAAGTACATATCTAATTATACAGGCATGTAAACATGCTAATTGAGTGTATTCTTATGTGTGTGAGTTTGTGTGTGTGAGTCTGCATGAGAGAGAGAGAGAGAGAGAGAGAGAGAGAGAGAGAGACAGTAGTTGCAAAAATGATAATAAAAAAAAAGAGATATGAAAACAGTAGCAGATAAGTATTCTGGTCAGAGCTGTTCCTCCTTAGAGTCGCTGCCGAATTCATCTTCTCTTAGACATCAACAATTTCACTCGAAAATTGGAAAACCATTTGGACCAGATCACCCTTACGTGAATAACATGCGGAAACGCAAACTATGCTCACTCTCTCTCTCTCTCTCTCTCTCTCTCTCTCTCTCTCTCTCTCTCTCTCGCTCAAACTGCACACACAACGAAACATAACGATATAGGTCATCTTGAACACAGAAATATGCACATGTAAACAAATTAGAATTTCAACTAGTTGCTACTATTAGAGGAACCGAGATTCGTTATTATTCCAATAAATACGGACAACTACAACACAACTTTCTCTCTCTCTCTCTCTCTCTCTCTCTCTCTCTCTCTCTCTCTCTCTCTCTCACACACACACACACACACACACATACACACACACACACACGCGCGCGCGCTTCGATTGTCAATGATTTTGCAGAAAATGTACACATTATTTAAATACGACGAATTAATAATTTAGAGAATTTTCGCCATTTAGAATGAGAGGTAGTTGTGTCGCTTCTTTCTAGAAAACTGTCCTTCTAGCCCCTCTTATTATAAGGAATATATTTCGTTTTATGGTTCCCATAAACCAAATCATCCCCCAAGTCGTTTTCCTTCATAAAAATGTCCTTTGTTCATGCTACTTTAAGAAGGTTTTCCCCCTTCCTCGTCCCCGTTTACAAGACTTTTCTTTTTCATTTTAAAGTATTTCAATATTTATCTTTATTAATTTAATATTAGAAAATTTTCCGGTCATCTTTAAATATTTCTTTCTTCTACTCAAACCGACCCTTTTTTATTCATTTTTTTCGCAATCAAGGTAGTTTTCCCATCACGTGATTTATTTCTATATTTGGTTGAAAAGAATCCTCTTTCTTATCTATTCTTATTTGCATGGATATTAAATTTTACTCTCATTGCTCTTCCGTAATTAATTTTGTAGGAATTTCCCCTCCAGTTTAATAAGAAAAAGATTTTATATTTTCGAAGGAGAGTTCTTGTTCTTATATTTATTACTCTCTCTCTCTCTCTCTCTCTCTCTCTCTCTCTCTCTCTCTCTCTCTCTCTCTCTCCTTTTAACATTTGCATTCCATTCCGTTCCTTAGTCTCCAATACATTCTCTCTCTCTCTCTCTCTCTCTCTCTCTCTCTCTCTCTCTCTCTCTCTCTCTCTCATCTTGAATGCTAAGAGTGATCAGGTTTTGTTTTATTTAAAATCCTGTTATAAAGTTTTTTTTAAACGGCTCTTGCCTTTTTTTCTTTACTTTGTAGAACTCCGTTTATTTGAAAATAAAGCGTATTATATTTCAATCGTCACTGCATTTCTATCGATGAATAAGATTACTTTTCCTTTACTCTCTTCTTATTTTCCTTGTTTGTATACTCCAGTTTCAATAATCCTAAGATTGACAAGAGCTTTATTCAGAATGACATTGTCTGAAAATCTAGCTATTCTATTTTTCTGTGACTCGAAGCCCAAGTATCATGGCCTCTGAAGGAAAGGTAGGGAGGGAAGGAGTTTAAAATATGTGGTTATTATGTGCGGGAAAAGGGATATGGCTTGGAAAATGAGATGGTTATGGAATATATTATAAAAGTATGATAATAAGGAAGTACTTGACTGAAAATCAATAGGGAGATATAGTGACGGTTATATGGCAATAGATTAAGTGTTATGGTGCTAACGTAATGATGGGTGGTTTATGGAAGGCTAAGGTAGGGAAGGAATATCCTTAATGGCCAATGTTGGAGATAAGAAAATGATAAGAGCTAATTAGGAAGTAGTCGCGTGCTATGATTAAGAACAAAAAAAACTAAACAAACTTAGGGTATCCCTAGAAATCGCTAAAGGTACCCCAAGGCTGGCAAAAAATTGTTCTACTAGAGACTTTGCATAGGAAGCACCTATAAATTGATATAAACTTTATAAAAAAAAATTGGAAAAATACTCATTATTCGAAATTATAATATATAAGAATTTTGATATAACATTATCGGATAAATCATTCCGCAAACTTCAAAATATAGTCACCTTTATTGATTTCACAACAGAGTATGTATAATATATGCATATAAATATAAATATATATATATGTATATATATATGTATATATATATATATATGTGTGTGTGTGTGTGTGAGTGTGTATGTGTATGTGTGTGTATGCGGGACATGTAAGTGTGTATTTGTATTAAATATGGTAAGACCTCACTTGGAATCATTATTGGTAACAAACGGCAGGAACAGTACCGACAGTGTATGAGTAATGCAGTTTCAGCGATAGTAGTAGTAGTAGTAGTAGTAGTAGTAGTAGTAGTAGTAAATAAATAAAAGCCTTGCAGTAGTAGGTTTCAAGAAGAATCATAAAATCACATTCTTGAAGCATATCTATATTGATAAATGAATTATATATATATATATATATATATATACATGATACACATATATATATGTATATATACATATATTTCAGTAATGTTCAAAAACTTACCAAAATTATAAATATCCATTAAAAAGATGAAATTGAAAATTTTATCCAAAACTCCCGCAACGTTTTTCAAAATCTGTAATTTGCAATAAACAAAAAAAAAACAAAAAAAAGGAAATCGTAGCAATCTTAGAAACCTAAAACCAGGCGATAGAAAAGATCGAGAGAGAGGAAGAAAAAAAAAGAACCTTCCTGGAGAAAGAGAACCGTAATTCTGTGTGAACGGGGCTGCTACTTCGAAGACGGAAGAAAAATCATAGCAGAAAATATTCGGTACCTGAAAATCTCTCTCTGCCGTTGGCTCGAGTGATTGAAAAATCGCCGCCGTTCTGAAAAGTTCCCTAACCATAGCGAGCGATTCTCCTCCGTTCTCCTCGCTGCTGCTTATTCGGAATTTCTCATTCCCGGGTATTTTCTTCTTAATCTGTGACACAGACTCGGCTGTGAAATGACGAGAACAATGGAGTGTTACGAGAAACAGAACAACCACCCGAACCACGGGGGCCAATTAAGTGACGGAGGGGTGTCGTACAAAAGTAAGTGAAAGTGCCGTGTCCTGAGATCTTTGTCAACATTGCCTTTTTTTTTCTTTTTTTTTCTCAGTGAATCTTGTGTTGCGAATTAAGATCGGCAAATTTTATATGTAGTTTCCATTATCTCACAGGTAAGTGAAGATCATATTGTTCATATTCGTAATATATATAATATATATTTATTATATATATAATATATATATATATATATATATATATAGATATATATATATCATATATATATATATATATATATATATATATATATATATATATGTATATATACATATATATATATATATTATAATAATATATATATATATATATATATATATCTATATATATATATAGATTATATATATATAAGGATATATCTATATATATATATATTATATATATCTCTATATTGATAATATAATATATATCTATATATATATTTATATATTATATATATATAAGTCAAACGTTTTATGTGACATCGAAATGTTTGTTCACACGCACATCGCTGTCCTTTAGTTTCATAAGAAATAACAATTTTGTTCCTAAGGTCCCGATTATTACTAACCAATGAACTGGTATTAAAAAAAATTACCACGAATAATGACTGCAAAGTAGAGTGAAAAAAAGTATCTTATTCCTTTTGATGCAGTCATTACGAAACGGTGAACATGTCTGTAAAAGAGACCCCCTTTTTTTTTTTATTCGCTTCAGAATGAGACAGCGCCATGCATGAGAAAGGAAAAAAGCAACTGGGTATCTTTTATTACTCTTGACATTGGCCCTCACTAAATAGCGAACCTATTTTCACCCGCTGCTAAAGTCATCTTGCTTCAGAATGAGATCAAGAAATCAGGAAATTCACTGCTCTTACGCCATTCTGAATTTTCGATCAAAGGAGGCTTAAACTTGTAAGAAAATTTAGGGGTTTGTTGCAAGAGGCAGCGGGCTATAATGGGGCAAGAAACCTAACGTTATAAATAACAGAGAGAGAGAAGAGAGAGAGAGAGAGAGGAGAGAGAGAGAGAGAGAATGAAGTTCTTGGTAATGGGAGACAGAAAGATGGAGAGAGAGAAAGAGACAGAATTTGGATTCTTAATTTAACAAGATTGAGCGATTATTCTAGGTTTTAACAGAGAGAGAGAGAGAGAGAGAGAGAGAGAGAGAGAGAGAGAGTCCTCTACCGGAGAGCTCCGCTTCGGTCTATAAATGCATCAAGGGACTTTGCTAATTAAGGCAGAGTTTCGTGTGCATTAACCCCGACATTATGTCATGCAGCTATAAATAACTCTCGGTGGAATATGGTCGCCAGCGAACTCTTTTAACCTGATGAAAGGAAATGAGAGTATTCGGCCTCTGGAAATAGGAGAGAGCTCAGCTCTGAAAGTAGAGAGCTGTCATTCTCATATTTTCCTCTTGTGTTTGATTTGCAGTTCCATCCTGCCTTCATCTCATGATTGCTTGTTCTTTTTCCTGTCTATCTGCTATTCAGTCTCGACACGCAACCACTTCGTTTTTACTGTGACTACCTCACTTTTTCCCTTTACGCCCTTTTATCACTTTACTCTTCTCTGTTTCTCGTTTTATTCTTTCTTATATTTTCCCCCTTCATTCGTCTTCCTTCTTTTAAACGTTCATTCTTCCTTTTACATTTTTCTTAATTCTCCTTGCATCGCTTTTTTATGCATTAACAATTCCGTCCATTATGCACAGAGGGTAATTTATGCTCTTCTTCCAACCACTTCGTCTTCCCTTTCGGATTGTTCCAATTTTTTCTGACTTACATTTTTTGCTTCTGAATCCTTAGTTACCTCGGTACTTTGATTTTCTGCAAATAACTTTTCATTTTGAATTTTTCCTTTCATCATAGATTTTTTCATTACTTTACTTTTAACAATTTCTGTAAATCTGTCATATCTGTGTATGTTACTTTGTTGTTTACTTTGATATTTTCGTAATAAATATCATTCCTGTCAACTTTTCATCGGTTGTATATTCTGCGTTACTTTCAAATAATCACAGTTCGTTCCGTCCCGCGCACACACACACACGCACACACACACACACACACACATTCATTCATTCATACATTGGGGGTCTCGCCGCAATCACGCTAATGGGGTCGTCATTCGCTCTTGAAACATGAAGCAGTTCTTTTATTTGGGAGAACCGGCGGACATATCCCCAATCAGGGCAAATTAATTACCTCTCTGTCATGCCGTACTAAATGGCGAACATCATAATGTTGGTAATTGCCATTGTAATGGAATTTCTGCCTTTTTCATTGTGATTTAATAAAGATTCATTATGCAACTGTGGGTTACTGTTATCATTCCTTAAAGGGGATTGATCGGCTCGTTTGCAGGCGTGGGTCCGTGTGATGACTTGCTCGCTTTCCTTCCGCCATGAAACTTGGGAATTCGGCCTTTCCAGACCTCCTGAAGCTGTTGGTTGCTTGGGAATTGTCCAGTAACTTCCCTCATTTTTGTGCTTGTATGTTTTTCCTCTGGCCTGGGTTAGGACAGTACACGAAGTGCCTGTTCCATTTGCTTATACACTTTAAAATATAAGAGAAAAAATAGTTATTTTTTTCTTTAATTCGTAGAGCGATATGAAGTTTGTGTCGTTGTCCAATTCCCTGGCCATTTAGTTAGATAGACGCTCACTCACCCCAGCAAAAATTACGTTAGCTTCAGTGACAAAGACGTCTGGAGTTTACTGGTAACTAGATTAGATCCTTACATGTTTAAGACACGTAAATAAACAATATCCATCCTTTTAAATGAGGAACGCGCAGTAATAAAGTTGCACCGGCGGAATTGTTGCTTGTATCTTTTCCCCATTTGAATTTCCCTTCTAGGAATTCATGTCTCCGGAGGGCAAGCCATTCGAAATGAGAAACGAGCCAAGGATAGACACTGAATAATTCTATGTCATTATGTCAACGTACGAAAAACACGAAGACGCTTGCACGTGGACATGCAATGGTTCAACACAACCAAAACATGATAAGGCAGAGAGTCATTTATGGATAAGTGAGGATTAAAAACATACTTCAAAAGGATATACCTATTAACTATGATTTGTTTCCGTATTAGTCTGAATTTATAAAAAGTCCTCATTCATAGGACTGGTTAGAAAAATATAAAAATCACCGTCCACATTTTGAAGAAGACAAACTTAACAAACTTCTGTATGTAATTTAACTGGGGAATGTACTTATTTACCATGTTAACTTTCGCCCTTATATGCGCCAATTCAATCCATTCCTATCATTTTCTTAGAAGTTCAGCTTCATTCGTTGTTCGTAATCTTCTTCCACTTGTTCTCTTTTTCATCCGGTGTTGGCTGGATACTGGCATCAAAATGCCCATCACAAGAGTTTGATAAGTGCGTCAAAATCCGATTCCAGTAGTGACAGGAGTTTGATAAGTACGTCAGAATACTGATTCCAGGAATCACAGGGGTTTAATAAGTGCGTCAGAATACCGATTCCAGGAGTCACAAGGCATTTGATAAGTGCGTCAGACTACCGATTCCAGGAGTCACAGGTGTTTAATAGGTGCGTCAGAATACCGATTTCAGGAGTCACAGGGGTTTGATAAGTGCGTCAGAATACCGATTCCAGGAGTCACAGGGGTTTGATAAGAGCGTCAGAATACCGATTCCAGGTGTCACTAGAGTTTGATAAGTGCATCAGAATACCGATTCCAGGAGTCATAGGGGTTTGATAAATGCGTCAGAATACGGATTCCAGAAGTCCCTGGGCTTAGATAAGTGCGTCAGAACACCGATTCCAGGAGTCACAAGGGTTTGATAAGTGCGTCAGAATACCGATTCCTGGAGTCACTAGGGTTTGATAAGTGCGTCAGAATACCGATTCCAGGAGTCACAAGTGTTTGATAAGTGTGTCAGAATACCGATTCCAGGAGTCACAAGGGTTTGATAAGTGAGTCAGAATACCGATTCCAGGACTCATAACGGTTCGATAAGTGCGTCAGAATACCGATTCCAGGAGTCACAATGGTTCGATAAGTGCGTCAGAATACCGATTCCAGGAGTCACAAGGGTTTGATAAGTGCGTCAGAATACCGATTCCAGGTGTTCAAATAACCGCATGAGAATAAAACCAGCAAAAACGTTGTTCTAAAAGTTAGTTTGACTCTCTGTACAACAGCTCGTCTATGCAGGATGCAATTATTTGCTTAATTTATTATATTCAAAATCAAACTAATGATCTGGCACTGGAGCGCTCAAAAAGTCATTTTATTGGTATCATAGCAGAAAAATCATGGTGCGAAGGTAGATAATATTGTACAGCCTTTTTTTTTTGACAAACTGTAGGTATGAAAGACAGAGAGAGAGAGAGAGAGAGAGAGAGAGAGAGAGAGAGAGAGAGAGAGAGAGAGAATTCCTTCATGGGTCAAAATTTCACGGGGCTTGGAGCCAGAACTCTTATAAATGCGAATTTCTTCCTTAGTAGGTCGCAAGAAAGAGAAAAATGAAGGAAGTTAATCAAGGGTATTAGAGAAGGTAGAAGGAGTCCGTGTAATGGAAATTAGTTTCTAAAGTAACTGTGAAATTTTTTTGTAACCTTATCGTGAATAATAAGCCATTTATGGCTTTTTATTTTAGATGCATTTAATTCCTCGGATTATATACAGTCTTCGATTCTCTCTTGAATGCAGCCTTAGTTGATGACTTTGGCGAACACTTAGTCCTTGATTCAAGTCTTTCCAATATTTCCAGACAGGAGAATTTCATTTTGGGTTTTATTTCAATTTTAACAAAAATTAACCTTAATTTTCTATAAATCAGTAACCCAGATCTTCCATCATCACCTTGTTGTGTGTTTCGAGGACCAAGTTCGTTCCGAATTTCCGTTTTCGATACATCTAGATTCCTTTCCGTCTCACTACCTCCAGTGTTTATCACCCTCTTTCCAGTGCGTCTTCGCATCGTGCTCATTCCAAAGGTATCCTGGAAGACCGCGTCTGATTTAGAATTCTCAGAACTATTCAGTTCTTAGAGTAGAGATAGACAAGTGTGAATAACAGCCAATCCTAATTTCTCTTATTCTGGGTCAAAAAAAAAAAAATCAGTTCCAATCTGGCTTCTGGGCATTAGATAATGAGTACGGTAATCAATCAGCGTCACAACAGTTAAGATAAATCAGTTGTTCTTTAATTAGTTTGTTTCAAAGTTGTTTAAGAGGATCAATGAGTGCAACTAGAAAGTACTTTGAGAAAAATGTGATACTAAGAACTGCTTTGTGTAACACGCCATCAAAGTCAAAATCCCTTGAATAATTATTCAGCTCTTGTTTTAACTTATCGTATCATTCCTTTGAAACGCCAGGTTGTAATGTCCAATTTTTATCATCGAAATAAATTTCTGATAACAAAGATGATTTCCTATTGATATATATCACACCTTATTATTACCAGAACACAGTCCAATTCTTTTATCATAAGATGGTATCCGGCTCTCCTTCCTTGGATATAATTGGTCATCGCCCCTGAATGATTTGGTAAAGAACTTCTATAAATATATAATGCTTTTTAATTGACTTTCCGTGTGAATTTTGTCGAATTTTGAATAAAAAACAAAGTAAATCGGTAAATAAGAAACAGAACAAAAAACAATCAACAAAAACCGCCACCTAACGTCACAAACTAAAAAGCACGTCAGATCCAAAACGATATATAAAAGGGATCTGATCAAATACACTAGAGAGATGTAAAAAAAAAGAGATGTAGAATCGAATTCCCTTTCATCTATTCCGATTCCACACAAGTGGACGTGACACCTTTCCCATTAAAGATCTATTTCGAGGACGGATCCCCTTCTTTCCCTGGCCGCATTAGCGCGCACGACAGAATCAGATATCTACGAGAGTAATGTCTCTCTCTCTCTCTCTCTCTCTCTCTTTCTGTCCTTCTCAGCTGGACCGAGTGTATGGCTTCTTAGTTATTCATAGAAGCCGAGTCTTTACGAGTTCAATTTATTACCGAGACGCAGAGAACGACCCCAGGCGCTTTTGACCTCGTAAAGATAGTGGACCGCGAAAAAGGAAGCCGAGAAAGAAATAGACATATAAGTATATGTGTTGTGGCGATCACATACGCTGCTAAAGAAAGTGGCTCTAAATCTGAGAGAGAGAGAGAGAGAGAGAGAGAGAGAGAGAGAGAGAGAGAGAGAGAGAGAGAGAGAGAGAGAGAGAGAAAGTTTCTCAGATCAAATGGAGGTACATATCGGATTTTGTCGTATTCTCAATTTACTTATCGGGGACAAATTTTTATTTTCACTTCACCCCTTAAAGTTTATCCATTACGTGAAAGCTGAGTCACAAATCTTGTTCACTCGGGGAATTTTTTTCTCCGTCTCATTTTCCTGTCAAAGAAGTTATAAACTATACAAAATATAGACCTTAGTCTGCTTATATTTTTCTATAGAAAATTTATAGTGGAAAACAAGAAGCGCCAAAAAAA
The DNA here is from genome assembly GCF_015104395.2 of Macrobrachium nipponense. Classification (NCBI taxonomy): domain Eukaryota; kingdom Metazoa; phylum Arthropoda; class Malacostraca; order Decapoda; family Palaemonidae; genus Macrobrachium; species Macrobrachium nipponense. Next base: position 119,679,516 of record NC_061108.1, read on the forward strand.
TATATACAATAAATAAAGTTATAATTTCTGGATTTTCTTAGAGAAATAAATTGCAATAAAAAACACTCAGAGAGAAAAAAATCTCTCAGAAGAGACAGATTATTGTACATAAGCTAAATGCTAAGTGGAAAGTCTAAATTATACACCTTACGGCAACCTATTATAGGAAATTCTTTCCATTTAACCGAACCCTCTCAAAATACTCTAGATTTATCCCACCACATTCCTCACCGAACTAATTCTTCTCACGCCGCGTATATTAAGCTACAGTTCTTCTCAGCAGGATCACCATTTTTTGTTTAGTGGCCACTCAATACTTTCAGGTAATGAATTAATACTAACTGCTACCTTTTGTTTGTTTATATGGTGCTTTTATGTTGCATGGAATCAGTGGTTATTCAGCAACGGGACCAACGGCTTTACGTGACTTCCGAACCACGTCGAGAGTGAACTTCTATCACCAGAAATGCACATCTCT
>NC_061108.1:119684993-119729993 GCF_015104395.2 Macrobrachium nipponense
TTACTAAGACAAAACAGTATGCCTTGGGTATACTTTTTTTGGATTAAGTTCCTGTAATCTAAGATCCTCATTCACCTATGACTTCAAATAACCAATTCTTGCTTTTAGAGTCCTCATAGCATCTTACACCAGACTCCTAATAACTGTTGCAAATTCTGACCCGCTGATCTTTAGAAGGTTTGTAGTCACATTATCCTGACCCACCAGTTTACAGGGGGTGTTGGGCGGGGGTGGGGAGGGGGGAATGGAGAAGATATATTGGACAACGGCGTCTGGCATTCATTGATGGTCCCTGTCTAAATACTAATGGACCCAGTGAAGCTTAACAGACTATAAGGTCAACCAGCTTTTAACATTATTGGGCCAATGGTCACTGGCACGAGATTCCCAAGTGCTAACAGAAATTTTAGCAAAGTTTCATTATATTTTTGTTGTTCTCGGTGTTTGTTCCACGAGAAAGGACCGTTCATCCTACGTACAATCGCCATGATCCACCTGAGCTTTGAACCAGAGCGAAACTTGATGCATTTTACTTTGGTAGCATGACATAAGATTTATTTGTTGTTTACGTAGCCATTGATGTGGTAAACACGCTAATGTATCTGAAAGTGATAAATTGCTCCATATTTACTCACATTTTATTTTTGATAAGTGACATTCACTTTCGCCATAAAACAAGTTACTTGAAAATTGAGTGTATGAACGCTTTATCTTCATAAAATGAAGGTAGGATTTCATTGCAGATATCAATTATTAATATTTTAACAAACCAATTTCAACTATTCTAAATGTAATTCTCTCCTCTTTCCTAAGTTCAAAGATATTTATGGAACAGACATTGCGCAGTGAGGACAAGTGAAACGAAGTATCAGAAATGACAATCCAATATTCCATTAGCGCAAGATCTTAGGATTTTGTAGGTATGGGGAGAGAGAGGGAGGGATCAATCCCTCATTAGCTCCCTCATTTAAAATGGAATTAGAGACAAAATCCATCGTATAGACTTTAATGCTCTGACCATGTTTTACGTAATGGGACGACGTTCTTTTCCACTTCATCCCTTGAGAATCCAAGTTCTCGATTTAATTAAAATCCCCGCCTATTATCTGATTCATTGCCTATATTCGGATCGCTAGGATTTGTATTTGTCCACTCAGCAGGTATTCGGTAAGACCTACCCACTCAGCGTTGCTGGATACGGGCGGCGCGGGCGGTTTGAATTCGACCAATCTTTACTTTTAAAACATTAGAAAACTACCCCCTCGTTAGAATCTTACCCCCTTCTACCTATGCCCGTGTAAATACAACCCATCCCTACATAATATACATGATGTAATTTAACCCCTTCGCCCAAACCCACTGAATTGATTATGGAGTATTATTTTAGTAACGGGAATAATTTAATGTTCTAGGATGCGTGGCTGTATAACGCGAGACTTTACGAAACGTTATTTACATTTCTTTATCCCTGTAGCCTCTTTTATTAGTGGCTATTTGTTTTTTTATTTTCGCCCGACATGGAAAAACTTTTAACCTTTCCCCAATATGCCTCCATAACCCTTCCCTTTGTCTTCGTTCCGTTTCTAAGACCGACAGTTATGCTTCCTGCTCTTTCATGTGTTTAATCATCCAGCGCCCAAGAAAAGTGGCCAAATACACTTGAGTTTCAGTGTACTAAGAATACGACGATAATTGGACATATTATTCACCGGATTATTATCTTGATTGCCCTGTTGGTATTCCATATCTAAGTAAATCACAATTCTCGTCGTGCCCAAAAGCACCTAACTACACCAATTAAGTTAATCAACCCAACACTTACAGGCTTATTCAAGCACATGCATAACCTTTCCACAAGTTAATTAGGATATTATAGGGGGCGGGGTTCTTTCATAGCCTAATAAAATGCTATTACCCGAAAACTAAATTACACTATGTACAGTATTATATTATGGGGGTAAATACTTAAGAATCATGTTAACGATAAGCCCAAAAGCAAATAAAATAAGAACAGAAGGATAAAAGTAGGACTGATAAAGTATTGGTCAAAATCCGCGAGGAATTACATTTGCCAATAAGTGACGAAACCATTTATATATATGTATATATATATATATATATATATATATATATATATATATATATATATATATATATATATATATATACATATATATATATATGTGTGTGTGTGTGTATTCATATATATATATATATATATATATATATATATATATATATATATATATATATATATATATATATATATATATATATATATATATATATATAAGGAAATTACTACAAGGCGAATTAAGGGCAGGAAAACATTTCACTTTGATTAAATGATGAGCGACGGAAAATTAATTTGCTCTTCCATTCTCGTCCGGATAAGAATTATGAATTAGTTCTTGAACCTTCCTGACCCACTTCTACTTGTTTTTCTTCTTCTTCTTCTTCTTCTTCTTCTTCTTCTTCTTCTTCTTCTTCTTCTTCTTCTTCTTCTTCTTCTTATAATTTTTTTTATGGGATATACAGATGGGAATATCCACTTCCTATTAATTTTAAACCCATATAACTTCGAAAAATGTTAGCCATTCTTTAAAAACTGACTTTAGAAGAATCCTTCCTCAAGAAAATGATAGAGAATTCTTTTAACTATTAAGATTGACAAGATTTTAGACCAGTCAGTCCTCACGCAAGGAATGACTAATTCCATAATTATCAAAATTAACATACGCATACTTACCTTGTGTTGCTGAAAACACACCTGGAGAATCATTCGAATAATTCGAGAACCTGCATCAGTGATTCGAGGCGAGGCCTAAAAGATAAAAAAATTAAAAATACTTTCGGTAAAAAAAACTAGCGATAAAAAAAATTCAAGATCTCAGCAAACAATGAAAGGGAATGTCTCTCTAGCCGTTGCTTTAGCAAGAGCTTGAAAAAGGATAGGTAAAGCCACTCTTTGTAGCAAGATGAAGGAGTTATTTTCCAGGTCTACAGTGGAAGCTGCTTTGAAAACTGGAAGTAAGGCGCAGTCAAGCCGAGCAATACTGAGGGTGCTCTATATGGAGAGAGTGGAAAGACGGCCTTCTCTCTTGAGCAAAGAAATCTACTAATGCAACAGTTCCCAGTTCCAAGATACTTTTTACGAAGTTAATTGGATACACTTCAGTTTTAATGTGCGTTTTGGAATCGAGATGAACTCTCCCTATAGACCCCAACAAACCATTTTGAAAATGGACACTGAGCCTAAAATATCAGAGCGAGAGAGAGAGAGAGAGAGAGAGAGAGAGAGAGAGAGAGAGAGAGAGAGAAATTTAATTTATTAGCTGGGCTATCACCGCTACATCTACGAGATCTCCCTTGAGCTCACATTCATGAGATTAATTACGACTCTTTTATGTCACTTCTTTAAATTAAGTTTTTGAAAGGGAGGGATTGGAGATGTTTCTACCTCTCATTTCGCATACTAATGGGAGTTGTTTCTCTTATCGAAAGACTACTAGGAGATATTACCGCTTGTCCAAAATCTGAATATTTTGTACCTTTTATCTGAAATTTAGCAAAAAAACTATTTTTATAGCCTGCTAGGCAATGCATCTGCATCGTCTCACAAAAGCTTTAATCATTACTAAAGGCTTTTTTTTATTACCTATGGTTGCATGGCCTAGCCCTCCATTGTAGAGTTATATTGAAAGAAAATCGCGTTCATGTCAATGTTGATGAAAGATAACACTATACATCCCATGCAAAATGTCATCATATTTACCCAGTTTAATGACACAAATGTATACTACCAGTCTAAGGTCTGACGAGACATATTCCGTAGTCTAAATATTGATACAGCTATTTACAATCATTTACGAAATAACAGCATTTATTTACTCAGCCTAAAAGATAGCCAGAGGAGACTGCTCTAACCTAAAGGTTGATAAGAGCCATTTCCCTAATCTTAAGGCCATCTCATTTCGTTTCTTTCCCCGAGGTGCGAGAGAAAGGAGGCGGGGAATGGGAGGTGGTGGAGGGGGAGGAAGAGTGCAATAGCTCTCAAACTTAAGCCTCCGTGGTCTTCTCTGAATGGCAATTGCTCCCTTAAATCAGATGCAGTTCGCCCCTGCGATTTCATCTTAATTAAAGAAGAAAAGAGCTATTTTCTCATTAAGGAATCCTTCAATTTGAAACTCGAGTGAATGTGAGGATTTCCCAGATTTAAAAGTCGTAAGGAATCTTCTTCTTTTGGGAATATTATATCCGGCGAGTGCTTCTCCGCCGCTGGAGTTCTCTCCTTATTGCTTCAGGATGTTGGCCTTGTTTTCATCTGGGGCTTTTAGATAACTGTTATTATTATAAATACAGTTACCATTAATGGTTTTGTTATCGTTAAAAAGGTATTTATTTGAGTTGATCATTAAATTTCATGCATGAAAGAATCCGTGGATTTCCTATTTTCCAGCGTGTGATTTTTGTCATAATACTAAGGATTAATTGCAAAAATATTCAACAACAACAAAAAAAGCAAGTCAGAGAAACCTCTTCATGTATGCTGAACACTTAGCAGTTCCTCCGCGAGGAAACAGAACGAGATAAGATGAGACGAAAGAAAGGTGGCATAAAAAAAAAAAACGCCAGATACATTTCTTTGGCATACTGACTGGTCAGTTTGAACGCCGTCTAAAAGTTAAAAGGACCCAGACAGGCGAGTCTGGCAAAATCGCGCTCGGTCACTGCGTGGAAGGCGTTAATGGACTTTTCTTCTGTGATGCCAAATACGCCTCCTAAAAAGAGCTAAGACAAAGATCAAAGAAAGGGAATTCCACATTCTGGAATCAGGTGGAATGCATTTTTCCACATACAAATACCATTCACTTAGTGTTAGAGAAGTTCATTCATTGAAATGAAATAATTAGCGAAAGGATAGTCAAGGTCGTCTTGCCCTTTTGTTGCTGACTATCCTCGCAAAGAACGAATCTTTAGAAAGAAGTGTCCCCAGAGAAATGAAAGTCTCAAAGCAGAGTTTGACCTTCATGCCAAATGATCTCGATAAGAGCTCGTCAGTATGTCTGGGCATCAACAAATGCCAATGAAGGAGGAACTTCAGAGTAGGTACCCTTGATGTTATAAAACTGACAGACAACTGATCGTTATAATGCCTAACAAAACCATAAAATTAGAACAACTCAGAGAGAGAGAAAAAAAAAAGATATATTTACAAATATAGTAAACATTTAACCCTGTACTACTGACAATCTTCATAAAAAAATTGAACACTTAAATAAAAAAAAAAATACGGATCTAGAGAAAAGACAAAGAAATGAACTCCGCAGGAAAAAGACAAAACATAGAATTTTCTAGTTCTTGTTTCCTACGCTGCGGCGTCGAGGCACAGCATGCATGAAATAAAAATGATGAGCATATCCTATCTGTTGCCGTCTCCGGCATCTGACTTTCTGATCAAGAGACAACGCAAGAATTGAGTTCGTTTCTGGGCGTCAGTGCCACGGGCCGTCTTTAAGGATGGACTGTAAATTGAAACAGCCAGCATGTTTCTCCAGAGGCGAATAAAGAGAGAGAGAGAGAGAGAGAGAGAGAGAGAGAGAGAGAGAGAGAGAGAGAGAGAGAGAGAGAGAGAGAGAGAGAGAGGATGATAAAAAAAGAAGGAAGGGAAGGAAGTTTAACTAAGAAAGAGGGGAGAACATCCTAACGATGCACAGCAACAAAATATAAAAAGGACAAAGGAATAATTTTCGTTGGCAAACGAGGTTAATTCTGTAAATACTGAGGGATCAGGAGAGATTTACGCGAGGAAATGATAATCATAAGAAAGGGGTTAATGCACACATCGCTTTAAGGGACTAAAAAAGGGGGAATTACCAGAGCAGAAAAAAGAAGTTCAAAGAGGAGAGATTAAGATTTCGTCAGCGGGGAAAACAACACTTCCCTTAAAAAATTAAATTACTTGCCATTTAAAAGACATTTTTTTCAATTTTAAAGGACATTACTTGCCCTTTAATACATTGATTCTCTTTTAAATACAACAGTAGCCATTTAAAGAAATAAATTTATTTTCTCCATTTCAGAAAGTTATTTTTGCCTTTTAAAAATCAACCCTGACTCGTTTAAACTCACAAAAACTGCCTTTGATTTTGATTTGATTATCTATTTATATAGGTTGATTTTGGCATTATGCCAAACACTGGGGCAACTAAGGCCATTCAGCGCTGAAACGGAAACTGACAGTAAAAGGTTTGAAAGGTGTAACAGGAGGAAAACCTCGCAGTTGTGCTATGAAACAATTGCTAGGAGAGGGTGGACAGTAAGATGGAAGAAAGAAAATATGAACGGAGTTACAGTAAAAGGAATGAAAGTAGTTGCAGCTAGGGGCCGATGGGACACTGCAAAGAACCTTAAGTAACGCCTACATTGCACAGAATGAGGTGCACTGACGGCACTACCCTCCTACGGGGAATAATTGCCTTTGAAGATACAAGTTCATGCCATGCAAATGAAAATCGTTCATAAGATAACCATAACTTGAAATTAATTGAATCTTACCTGTAAAAAAACAACGTAGAATTTGGAAAAAACCTCTACTATTTTGAAGAATAAATCCTGACTTTTGAAAGACTAACCTTGCCTTATAAATTGTAAACTTTGCCTTTTACAAGACAACCTTTTCATCTAGAAAGATTAGCCTTGCATTTTGAAGAATATTCTTGCCTGTAAAACAAATTTTGTATTGTAACGGAAAGCACTTGGTTTTCAGAAGGAATTTTTTGTATTTTAAGATGCACGGAACATAGTCATCGCTTACGAATGATTTTTAATATTAACTCCGGTAATAGTGCGACAAGGACGAGAGGAGTTACTGCTTTCATATCCTAATCAACACTGATTGATAAAGGTTTCACACAACCAGCATAATAAACGATTTCACCTTCTTTTTAAGATATTTTGGTATTGATAGAAAGATGGGGAAATGAGACTTTTAAGCAGACATGCAAACTAACTAAAGCGACAAACGACAGACGACGGAGAGGCGTCAGATACAAAGTGACGAAAAGATGAACAAACAAACAGCTAGAAAGACAGACACACTGGCTGGGGCAAAAATAGAGAGAGAGAGAGAGACAGAGAACACGGACATATAGGGGAGAATTGCTTTGTTTTTCTAGTTGAAAACTAAGTTTATCCATCTAGAGATGGTAAATGTTATTACTGCCTACGAAGAAAGATAAACACGAATTCTATAAAAAAAAAAAAAATCCCATTTCTTTTTACTACTAATAAAACTCTCCGTGAAGCATAAAACAAGGTCATGAGACGGAAATGAGGAAAGATTTGAAGATCTCTGCAGATAATGAATTCTTCACATGGCCACGGGACATGCTTTAGAATTTAAGGCGATTATCATCTTGTGTATTGAACCCCATAATACCAGATTTTTGCAATGAGAGAGAGAGAGAGAGAGAGAGGAAGAGAGAGAGAGAGAGGGTATCCAGTGTAATTTCAAGTTTTCAATTAATCACCTCTGTTTGAGAGACAGAGAGAGAGAGAGAGACAGAGAGAGAGACAGAGAGAGAGAGCTATCCAGTGTAATTTCAAGTTTTCAATTAATCACCTCAGTTTAAGAGAGAGAGAGAGAGAGAGAGAGAGAGAGAGAGAGAGAGAGAGAGAAGAGGGGACTGGCGTTAGGGTTGTCTTGAAACAAACAGTCAAATAAAAACCTGGGAGAAAAATGGCAAGAAAAATGATACCCTTTCCACTCACGGAGAGAGAGAGAGAGAGAGAGAGAGAGAGAGAGAGAGAGAGAGAGAGAGAAAAAAGCTGGGAAGGGAACACATACGCGGTCGTATACATATTTTCGTCTTTTTCTGATGTTTCAAACACATGGACATCTATGTTGCTACACAGCGATTTATTGGAGGGTCACCCAGACCGTGAATAGTCGCGAAAAAAAGAATCTATTTTTACTTTGGGCCAGATGACGAAAACAAGGTTTTTTTTTTTATGGGGAGAGAGTAAATTCGACAATTAAAAGCAATGTCAGTCTGTTAACCCATTTTAAAAGCACCAATCAACTGTATATTATGTGGCAGCGGATTACAATGAGGCCTAAAACACCTTAGATACGGTGATGGAGAGAGAAATTTATCTCAAACATATGCCAATAAAATATCCCATTATGACTCTCTTTATGACGGCCAGACTGAATTTTCAATGTTATCCTATCCGAAAGAGCTGCAGAGTGCCAGCTTTATAGAATTACAGGTACCAAGAATGGGGTTTTATTTGACTCTTGTGACAGAGACGAAAAACTGTAATAAACTCGGAAATAAGAGAAGAGAATGTTCCTGGTTTTTCGGTGTCGGCAGTCGTGTCGTAGTCCCTGACTCGCAATTTACAGATATTTTTGACTGCCGGGACGAGAGAGAGAGAGAGAGAGAGAGAGAGAGAGAGAGAGAGAGAGAGAGAGAGAGAGAGAGCAGTGCCCTTAGGGAGGGGGAACATTTTACGTGTCATGGAAGACTACGGTACAGATTTCTCGATATCGCATTTCAAGGCAAGAGAGATAAAGAGTGAGAGGGTCACACTCAGACAGAAACACTTTACCTGTGAAGATACGAACTTAGAAGTGGAAACTCGAAGACGATATTAGACACATTTTTCGGTTTCACATTCTGAAGCATCAAAGCAAGAGAGAGAGAGAGAGAGAGAGAGAGAGAGAGAGAATAAAAATAGGAGGAAAAGAAAATAGGAAGAAAACAGAAAAAGAGATATATATTGATGCCGAAAATAGAAAAACATATTGATGCAGATGAAACTAAGAGAGAGAGAGAGAGAGAGAGAGAGAGAGAAATAGAAATAGGAGGAAAAGAAAATCGGTAGAAAACAGAAAGAGAGATATACTGATGCAGAAAATAGAAAAACATATTGATGCAGATAAGACAGAGAGAGAGAGAGAGAGAGAGAGAGAGAGAGAGAGATGAAAAATTGCCTAGAGAGGTTCCAAGGAATATCGGATTTACTGCTCGCCCTTCCAGCTTAAGTCTGAAGCCAAAATTAACCTCCGTTTGTTCTCGACGTCTCCCCATCTCACCGTCCATCTTGACTTTTCCATTAATCAACGTGTGTTTGTGTGTGTGTTTGTATATATAACATTTTTTAAATCGCACTCTTTTGACATAAAACATATGTTAAAAGACATTATGGGAGTTAAAATGCGCTATCGTTAGGATACCTTATTACTTTTCAGTAATATGCATTGTCAGAAAGTATGGTATATTATATATATATATATATATATATATATATATATATATATATATATATATATATATATATATATATATATATATATATATATATATATAGAGAGAGAGAGAGAGAGGAGAGGAGAGAGAGAGACGAGAGAGAGAGAGAGAGAGAGAGAGAGAGAGATTAGAGAGAGAGAGAGAGAGAGAGAGAGAGAGAGAGTGTGTGAGAGAGTCGAGCTGGTAAAAATGGTTCGAGGAAAATTAATCAATCGTTTCTCATCCTAATTTAGAACGCCTCCTTTTTTATTCAAACGAAAAAATAGGTTTCAAAACCTTCCGGATATTTTATCAGGCAAAATAAAATTCGGGAAATAAAATCACCATTAAATCTATAATTTACGTCCCATTGGTCGATTACAAAGAACGACTGTGAGTTCCCTTCCTGGATGAAAAGGCTTTTGGCCCCAAAAAAGCAACATTTAGCCGCATAAAACTCCTCCGTCCCTTTGCGCCTATACTATAATTAATTTAGCAGGTAGCCGACGTTTCTTTAGGATGGGGGTGTTGAGAGAGGGGTAGGGGAAGAGGGGGAGGATTACGCCCGGAGAAAAGTTATTAATAGACGAACTGCAGGTTACTTTTACTGCTGCCGCTGCTGCTAAAATCATCTGCTGTTCCTGCTGCTGATGGCACTCTTTCGGCTGTTAAATCTGAGACACCTCTCTCTCTCTCTCTCTCTCTCTCTCTCTCTCTCTCTCTCTCTACGTAAGGAAGACTGTTATTCTACCAGTTGATGATGCTCTTTCTGATCGTCAAGTGCAATAATAATAATCTCTCTCTCTCTCTCTCTCTCTCTCTAAATGAAGCTGTCCGTTAACTCTACTAGTTGATGTTTGTGAAGTTCTTTCTGTTGATAAAGTAAGATAATAACCTCTCTCTCTCTCTCTCTCTCTCTCTCTCTCTCTCTCTCTCTCTCTCTCTCTCCATTTTTTTAAAGTGTTGTTTCACACGTGCCATTCGCCTGGGAAAACGGATCACGCAGCACTTCGTCAAATACAACAAAAACTATATTCCTTCATGTCACCTCATCCTTCAATATTTCAGCTGCTCATTTGGTATGAGTGTGTAAGGCGATTGTTAACAAAAATACATTTTCCCAATCTCATGTATGTTTCCTATTATGGAGACCATTTTTAACCTGATGCAATAAGTTTTAATAAATAAATAAATATATATATGCGCGTGTGTAATATATATACTATATATATATATATATATATATATATATATATATATATATATGCATATATATATGTATATTAATTATAAAAGGCCTATTAAGACACTATATTTCGTTGGACTCACTCCCACCTTTATCAAGCAATGAAGTGGAGTCCATATAGTCCTTAGCTTTTTTTTTTTTTAACCAGGTGTTTAATGGGCCTTTTTTATACTTGAGACGTATCCTGTTTTAACAGAAGAATTTATTTACATACATATCATATATATATATATATATATATATTATATATATATGGGTATATGTATATATGTATATATATATATGTATACTATATATATATATATATATATAATATATATATTATATATATATATATATATATAGTATATATATATATATATATATATATATATATATATGTATATATATATATATATATATATATATATATATATATATATATATATATATATATATATATATTTGTGTTTGTGTGTGTGTGTGTGTGTGTTTACAAAATCAAGCCTTTCTAATCATATTACTAACTTCTAGTATCACCAAACGCACAGCTTCTGGCAATATATTCTTGATCTTTTGACAGTATTGCGATCACATATATGTATGTGAAAAAAATCAGTCAGTCTAATTTTGACATTCACCTTATCATAAACACTCGAGTTATACAAGTCTGTAAAACATCAGGTTACGTTTCAAGTTTTATTTGACCTGACTTTTCAGTCAAATTTATTCAACAGCCATGACAGGCGAGTAAAGGAAACCTTATTTTTATATTTTGTATTGTCTATTTTTTTTTATTATGACTTGTATTACCATCAGCTCACAATTACAAGTAGTGTTTTTCTCAACGCTACATAGCATTTTACTAATATATTAAATACCGTTTTCATAAGTTATTAAAGTAATTATTGGTACAATATTTATCGTAAATACTATGCTGCTCGCTATTATCACTGCCGCCAAAACAGTGTAGTACTCTCCCTAATATTTCTGTTTAGCTTTTTCGGTTGCCTTTTCAGTTATAAGATTTTTTCTCTTTGCTTTCGTGGCGTTAATGTCAAAATCGACAGTGTAAATGTGGTTCTATCATCAGTGCGTTCCTTACAACAGCACAGAAACCTATCAAAGAGATTTTCCAACTGAACGAATATTGCAGTTGGTGGTGGGACACGTGTTTCTTATGACACGTGTCACTTATGTCGGAGATATTGGATTTCTTTGCCACTTTAGAGAAGGTGAAAATATTATGGTATTCATAATATATCCTGATTACAACGAATCCCAGATTTTTATTCACCTCATATTCTCTTTTGAGTTGCAAATTTGAATACATTATTCTTAGCTGACGCCTAAGACTTCTGATTGGACTGACACTTTTCCACCTAAGTCAGCTTGTTTTTTAGAATGCCTTTTATTATCAAAATATAATGGAAGCATTTTTATGAATCAATGACCCTCACAAAGAAATGTTATCTAAATAATTCCTTTCTTTATGTTAGCATTATTTAGGGAAAAGTATTTTTTAATGACCGCTAAACGGCAGCAAACTTACGTTGCAAACTTGTCAGGAATGAAATACCTATTATTAAAAAGAAGTCGAAAACAAGAGGGCGAAAAGGAATGATAGACAACACCCCACTCCCCCAAGTCCCCTGAAAACAACTACCATCCCCCGGCGTCCGATCCCCGTTTTCATTTAGGCTCAGAAACCAATCAAAGCCACTGCCAAATCACTCGAAATTGGCCAGAGGGGCTATAATGCCTTGGCGCTTCGGCGAGACCTGTATAGAGGTCAGTGCTACCTAACTAATGGACGAGCATTCGCTCATTTCGGAGATGCCACATTCGCGTCAATTCGTCCCATCAGAGAATGAAATAATTCCCTGACTGAATCAGTTGTTGCTTCTATATTTGGATTTTCCTTCGACGGAGAGGGACGATTTTGTGCTGTTTTATTTTTACGAAACTAGTCATGTGGAATTTTTGTGTGCATACTCACGAGATGATTTTATTTGTTGTAAGGTGTTCTACGTTTAAAGGGTGACTCAGCAAGATTCAGTGATAGGTTTATTACCATATTTCAAGCCTTAGTATAAAATATCATAAGGGTAGTAATAACAAAGATTATGATGATGACGATTTATCATGTACTATGTTACCTACATAAGATTAAAGGAATAAATTAGCAACTAATTCCTCTATACCATCATTAACAAGGCAGAATATTATAGGAAATTATGAATATTGTGCTCAGTACAGTTTTATTAATTACATTGTAGAAGATTCAAGCATTCATACCCAACATAGTGACCTACATACCATCCCAAGAGTACTTTACTTTGCATAAAAGATGATTTGCATATTACGAAGCGAAGCATCACTTAGCGGAAAATCCCCCTTCAGAGCTAATACCTTATCTTATCCATAATTTCCACACTTTCCGTTGGGGAAGAAGTACATAAAAGCAGACGTTCTCTCAGTCAGGAATTTCATTAAATGCAAACACCGAACAATATCCCGAGAATGAACCTGGTGCAAGAGCTTTTGCACAAGAGCCATGCATCCATTAATAACACTGGGATGTCAATTTTGTATCTTTTTAAAGAGGTGGACGGAGTCTAATTTACTCGAGTGAGAAGCCAGCTTTTTCATATATATATATATATATATATATATATATATATATATATATATATATATATATATATATATATATATATATATGTATATATATATATATATATATATATATATATATATATATATATGTATATATATATATATATATATATATATATATATATGTGTGTGTGTGTATATATATATATGTGTGTGTGTGTGTGTGTTGTATAACTAAACATATATACATATATATAAATATGTATATGTATATATACATACATTTATATATATATATATGTGTGTGTGTGTGTGTGTGTGCGTGCGTGTGTGTGTGTGTGTGTAATGTATATGACCAAACAGAAATTCATGTAAAAGAGTGCAAGATCTTTCGCCCTGAAAATGCCTTCAAATAATGATAAAAGATCTTACCTCCTGTTTTTTCCAGTTTCCTCGTGGCCACATCTTTGTTTAAATTCTATTTCAAGCTGTTATTCCCATAATAGAATTATATTTTGATAATATATATATAATAAGTATATATACATATATTTCTGTGTGTATGTATGCGTGTGTGTGTATTTACGGTGCAGCCTCTTTCATTACAGTTAACATATAATCTGATAAAACATGATCTGATGACTAATAGCTATTTATTTTTTTCTCTTTCAGCGAGCACGGACAGCCCAGGCCTATGCGCCTTCATCCTCACCTTCATATCTTATTTGCTCATCGCAGCTACATTTCCTTTCTCATTATGCCTCTGCATCAAGGTAAGAAGTTTTATCTTTTTTTTTTGTGCCTAATTTTACGATTTCTCTCTGTCTCTTTTTTTGTCTGACTGCCATTCTCTGTTTTTCTATTTCGCAGTTATCATGAACAAACTTTCATTGCTTTCATTCTCTTGTGATTTTGTAGACTCTCTCTCTCTCTCTCTCTCACACACACACACACACACATACATCGAAATTATTGTAGACACATCTCTCTCTCTCTCTCTCTCTCTCTCTCTCTCTCTCTCTCTCTCTCTCTCTCTCTCTCACATCGAGATTATTGTAGACCCACCTCTCGCTCTCTCTCACACACACACACACACACACACATACATCGCAATTATTGTAGACACATCTCTCTCTCTCTCGATCTCTCCCTCTCTCTCTCACATCGAGATTATTTGTAGACCCACTCTCTCTCTCTCTCTCTCTCTCTCTCTCTCTCTTACACAAACATACGCACGATTCGTAAATTGTAGAGGCTTCTCTCTCTCTCTCTCTCTCTCTCTCTCTCTGGGGTAAAGAGGCAAATCAATGATTTGCCTCTTGCCCCACACTCCTTCTTTGCATGGATTCCTGTATATCTAAGATATTTGTATATATTTAAGCGAACGTTTGAGTCGACGGAGCTATTGATAAAATTCTCCGTAGCTACAAAACGTTTATGTTATTTTTTTTTCAATATTGCTACTCAGCTTTATTATATTATTATAGGACATCAGTGTAGAAAAAAAATATTTTTAGAGGCAGAATAACTTCAGTCAGCCTCTCTTTTCTGCTGTTCTACCAATAACCTATGAGCAAAACTGCTGTCCTTGGGAATTCGTGTTATAGATTTTAGATTGTAAATATATTCTTTAGTGTTTATCCAGGCAGAAGCCTTTCAAAATCTTGACTGTGGTCCGTTTTGATTCAACTGACATATATTGTTGTGTATGTATTTTTTTTGTCTGTTTGCTGGCGTAGCAATTGTTTACCTTTCCCATTTGTTCTCTTCGTCCATTTTGTCTTTATTTCATAAATGTGTATTCTATTCTATATGAATATGAATGAAGGCTCTTTCGTATGAATATTTCCTTTCTTAATAATTATGAATATAATTATTATAATTCGTGTAGAATATCTCGCAACATATAATGCAATGCCAGGAACTGACCTAACCCAAATATAGCGCTGCTACTCAAAAATAATAGACTACAAAAAAATACCAAATAATTGATAGCTATCGAGTAAACGCATTTCATAGGACAGGACGGAAGGACATGAACTTATGTAGCAGATTCTAAGGAAAGGTAATTTCATAAGAAGACAAATGGAAGAGGAGCAAAGAACAAGAAGAAATAATGAATGAGCCACAAACATTCTATTCAACATTATTGATCAGTACTGAATAAGAACGATTAAAAACTAAAATGCACAATCAACAGTAAATAACCAGTCAATCAGTCAGTCGATGAGATTCAGAAAAATAAACGAAGGGTAGCCGTGGGAGGCCTTGGTGTAAAAATAGAGAATATTTCTTACGAGGGGGCGGATGTGGGGGCTGCTCAAAATGAAAATATGGAACGTGCAACGGCTCAGCAGCTACAGATCGCTTAGATTAGGTTACATCAGATAGATTCAGTGTCTAAGTCTTTTTAGACGCCGTATTGATATAACAATCGGTATTACCCTAGCCACGCTGTAGGCACAAAGAACTTCCTCTAGACGTCATACTGAGGATCGATTTGTTTCCTTAAAAAAACTCTAAACATCAGAGCTAATGAGACCCCTCTTATCTCTCTGGTGCTAATGAATCAAGTAGGCCATTAATAAAGCAAGCTCATTAACAGTAAAGGATGAGCTTAGAATAGAAATGCACTTATATATAAAGAATAATAATCGCAAGTTCCGGACTTTGTGGTTACTCCGAATTATGGCTCGTATTTGAACACTTTCCCGATGGCCAAGTGATTTTGCCAATCTAATCATCGTTGTTCTCGCTTGCATTTTCTGGCCATCTTTCTGCTCCTTATTTGGTTCAAGAGGGAACAATTAATTTGCCAGCTAGTTTACAATTTTCATGAATAGCTCATTCTTCCATACCACACCTGTTATAAAATAGGTGTGCCATTATTTTGTGTTTGAAAATTTATGGCTTTTCGCATCTTTCTAGTTCATGGGACCACTTGCTAAATACTTTGTGCTGTGAATTCATTATTTAAATAGTACTCGTAACATATCTCCTGTTTTACGGTTTTTCCCACTTATTCGATTCTGATAAGAATACATATGTGTCCGCAGTACTCCATGATCGATTGAATTTTCTATTCCCGGCTCTTCTCTGAATTTCTAGTGGCGTCTGTATTTTGCCCTGTGTGCCTGAGAAAGTTCTATATTTTGTCTCGCGTGAATTATACTCTATTAACCTGCAACCTTTCCCTTACACGTTTGCCTGTATATTTATTCTGCTTTAGCCCGAATGTCTAACATTTTAAGCAGTTTATTACGTGATATCTGTCATAGACACGGCTGCACTTGCATACAGCTTGCCATTATGTATTTCTGTGTTCCCTCTTATCCGCTGTGAACATTCTGTGATGCAATGCTTCATGACTCTTGTTTTCATTTTCACGCTTTTCCAGATGTTTTAGCCACCGGTCTATATTATTTCAACATCATCGTTTGAGATTTTTGCTTACACGAGTTCTGGGGTCATTTACTTGCTCATCTGCATAATCATTGATTACAGCTTGTATGATTACTTATTCTGGTAGCTTCTCTGTCTTCATGGTGATCCATTGTCGCCTTTAGTAAACTTCCAAGGCATTTTGGATTTTCTAAGTAATTAATCTGAGATGATGTTTCTTGTATCACTTCCCTGCTCCAAAAACTGCTCAACGAGGGTGTATTTGCACGCGGCATCCTAAGAAAACAGTATTAATACCGACAATTTACAGGAGGTCCTGTATCCGGCGAGCGGAGGATTCCAAGTTGGGAGAGGCATGTGTTAAGAAATTAATGACTTGTATCTAATGCTTTCAGATGAAAGGATCTCCATGTTGGAGGACGAAAGCGGTTGGATCGCAGGCAAATTATATAATCCTCACATACAGCAAAAGCTTAAAACTAACACAAAGACGTGAAAACCGCACTAGATGAATGTTAAACGTAAAAAGAAAAATGAGAACTGACATCACTGTGAACATTTCAAAGGGAAAAGATTATTGGTGACTAGCAAGGCTCTTGGGTGCTCGCCCTCCCTCGCGGGCTTGACGACAGCTTATTCGTTCAATCAATACGAGAACGCAGCGGAGGGACGGACAGACCTGTCTTCCAGCAAGGCATGAATTGGGTCCAAAGCCACGGAAGGAATAATGATTAGACTTGACAAGAGCGTTTGTATAATAATGATTTAATGAAATTCCAAAGCAGGCCATCAATTAGGTCGGCCACCATGCCATCATAAGGTTCATCAAGACGACGGAGCACGACAGGTGACGAACTATATCAGAGATTGTCTGTTTCCGCAATGCTCTATTAGCGTTATGTGGAATAAAGGAAATTAATAGAGATGCGGCCATTCACCTATACTCTGTTTTTTTCCATCTGCCCACCCGCCTGTGGTGTTTGCAAATGGTAACACTGTGTCCCGGGCTTTAGATAGTTACGCTATGTGCAAGTTTTAGGTAAATAAAAGGATATCTGGGTGTACATTTGCAACTGAAAAGTGTTTTAATAATTTACTGTATGCGAATTACACCGTTAATATTCGAAATATGATTATTATAATTGTTGAATGTAAGCTGAATGTAACTATCTAAAGCCCGGGACGCAGTGTTACCATACGCAAACGCCACAGGCGGGTGGACAGATGGAAAAAACCAAGTATAGCAATGGGCATACTTCCCTGTCAATAAAAGTAAAGTGTACTTCATAATCCTATCGCTTACTACAATAGGAAACTGAGTTCCCAGAAAAACAGAACAATTTTCGTATAAAACGAAAAAAAAAGAATACAAAGATAGTGTGCCAATTTTAACAGCATCCGCACCGACTCAATTACGCCGACTACTGGAAGAAGTGACTTACCACTCCAATTTGTCCCCTCCCCGCCCCCTAGCTACCTCCCCCCAACGCTTAGATTATATCTCAACCGCAATATCCTTCAAAAAGAAAGGTTAGTTACAAAACCCCAGAATTTGCATTATTCTTCGAAAAGGAAGGACAGACGAAAAATTTGCAACGGCACAGAAATAAACAAAAACTAACTGCTATTAAAGTGCAAACTAATAACAATCCACCACTACAACAAAATCGATAATAATAACGATTAGAGTAAAGATAAGCGAGATATCAAATTAAACCAGGAAATTCACGACTTCTGTGATTTAATGCATATCATTTGGGTAATGTATTCCCTCTCCCCCGAGTTTCAAAGTCCCCGTATAATTCTTTAAGCGATCATTCACGGGTTTGTAAACTCCCTTCTAATAATACTTGGCAATTACTGAACTCCTCCATTATGGAAATTGCATTCAATGTAGTTTGTCATAATCATGAGATATAATCGTGAAGGGGAAAATATTCATATACATTCGATTCAGATATTTCTCATGCACATTTTTTTCCTAAACCTGGCTAAATTACGTAACTTATAGATTCAATGTTCGAGAATACTTAACAAGAATAGAATACCAAAGCAGCTTCGAGATTTTATTTAAAAAGGAAAGTACTTACATGCTCTGCATGTAAAGAGACTATCCAATAAAAGTAGCTTCCATTTGAAGTAGACATTTCATGACCCACCACAAGAGACCAGAGCATACGATGGTAAGCTCTTCAATAATACTCTCAGAATGATTTCAGACATCCATTTAAGTACTGCAAAAGACGGAAAGATAAAAAAACAAAGAGCATGGTGTGCAACAAAGAACCGTGCATTAATTCAGAAACACTCCTTGTGTGAATGAGGGCTTACAACATTCTCTACAACAATGATACACTTATGAGATTGGTTCCACAACATAAACAAAAATATTTTATGATTATAACTCATTTAAATACTTAGATGCCGATTCATTATCTGGAATTCATGCAATAAGGGGATGGTAAGTAATTATCTAGGAACCACAGTACCATTGCAAACGTTCGGCCGTTATATCTCATTTGGTCAAACTGTGAAGGGTCCTGATGCCTATTTGCATTATGAATTTTCCTTGCCTAACTTCAAGCGTACTTCCAACTTGCCTGTACAGTCAGAGATAGAACTTCTATCCCAACAATTAGGCATCACAACTTGGGTCTTTACACGCTGCATACACTGCAAGAGTTATATGATATAACAACATGACATGCTTCTCAGTAAAGAAACAAAACAACACGCCTATTTTGTATCAGATTCCTAAATATTTGAACGATTATGTTTTAATGCACTGAGGATCATAAATGACGAAAAAAATATTAACCCTAAGGGGTTTTTTCATAGAAAACATTTGTTGACTTATCTAGAATTTAACATTTCCTGCTTTTTGTTTATTATGCTAAACTTTGCAATATCAGTTTCTGATCTGCAATTCCTGTGTTCTGCCGTAACCATTACCTTTTTGCACTGCCAGTTTCTTAATAATTGCCTACTTAAGTGTAGGACTATCATAATATGCTATACCTGGTTTATATTTGAATAAGATCGTTATTTAACCTTTTAATCAACATCCGCAAGTCTACTCAGTAGAAAATCTTAGACTTCCCATCGGTTCAAAATTAATTGCCTAAGTCCTTTCTGACATACCAGCTAGGTTAATGACTAATTACATTTAATATTTTGGTTTTATATACTTGATAACACGCACAAATAACAATTGGGTTCTATTTTCCTTCCATTTGCCTTATTATTTCATCTCATCTCACATGAAGCGATTTTCTGATCGCAAAATTCTCTCGGTAAGTTGCATTATTGCCTCATTCAAGTATCGAAACCCTCCATTAAGAGTATTCTTAAGTCGTTAAAATACAATTCAAATCACTATGGCACTATTTTGCTTTAGATTTACAGATAATATTTTTTACAACTTAATTACTTTCAGTTTAGTGCTTCAGCTATATTAAGGAGAGGAGCTTTAGTTCAACAACCTCCTTAACACTTAGGGCAATTTGCTATCTATGAATTAATGCGGTATATTTGGTCTTTTCCTTTACAAGAATCTAACATTTTAATTAAGAGCAGCCCTGAACAGCTCAAAATCCATCAAAGCTATCGTTATACTTCCCCTGTTACCAACTTATGTCAAACTCGCCCATTCATAGCTCATGCGCTCCATTCTTAAATCTAAAAACACAACCATTTCCGAAGCTGCATCGTCATATCCTTTATATTCTTCATCCTTGATACTTTTGTTTGTGCATCGTCGCAATTGCCTCCAGAGGTCTGCTATTTTCGTCACGTTAACCTATAGAATTTTGTCTCTTTCACCTTTCATTCTCGTCCTCTGGTATTTCCATTCGTTTTCGAGTGCCGATCCATTATAAGATTTCGGATATCAGTGTCATCGCGAGCATTTTTTTACCTGTCGGTAATATGACAGATGTTGAAAACGAATTTTCTCCGGAAATGTTTCACTTTTACTGCAGCTACGACTGTGTTGAATGCATTAAATTCCCATACACTATACAGTCATGAAAGCGAATTCATGCGAAATATTATCAACAATCAATAGAAAAATATGAAATAGAAAAGGAAATTTGCTTCACTTCACTTCAATGAGCAACAGTAAATCACGATGACAACGTTAGCAGAATACACCCTATATCTTAGTTTCATTGACCAATACCGAGATATTACTGAAATAAGTTTTGATGCAAGTTAATGCTAGTATTATGCAATAGCAGTTCCCCACACTAGTTATAAATTAAGTATTTAGTTACTCTACTTCATAAGAAGGCAATTATGACACGAACTTCTTACGACTCGCTGCTAGCACCTTCTCTCTGGAATCATATTCAGGTTTATTAACACCCTAATCTACATATGAGGTGACTGGTAAATGAAAATGCACTATTATGTATCAGAACAGAAATTGTAGATTTTTACTTATTGTTTCTGGCCATACTGATGTACCATAGGTAATGCGACAGTGCGAGACACATTTTCACTCGACCCTTTTCCCCAACTGACGTTTCGAACTTGCCAAGCCCACGTATGTTTATCCTCGTTTCATAGCATTTCAGTTGCGTATGTAGGGCTATCATCTCCATTTCAACCTCCGGATTAACTGATCCTGTGAAGTTCTAGTTCGCTTCCCAAAAATTCTTTCATGTTTATCCCCACGAAAAAAAAAAATTGCGATAGCTGCATGGACGTATTGCGCTATCACTGAATCGAACAGCGGGAATGGACAAATTTTAGAATTGTTCTATTTGTAGAATATATAAAGCAATTTTACAACAGGGGTGAGACCTGGTTTATGTGACAAGATTCCGTAATACAGGTTAATCTCCCTTTGTAGAGTAAGGAAAGAAAAAAAAAACGCATAGTACGAATGTTACTATCGGCGCGGTAATGTCTTGTTTGTCTCTATTAAAACTACAGTGGGCAGACTCTCAGAAATGAGATTAGAACCAGTATTCTGACGACCAACGCACCTATATTATTTCCATTCCCCCCTTTTAGCTAATTCTGTACCAGTAAAATACGGAAGCATCAAATATGGCTGAATCCTGAAAGCTGGACACCATCGATCCAAGTCTCCCTAAATAATTTTTCTGGT
Source organism: Macrobrachium nipponense (assembly GCF_015104395.2). Lineage (NCBI taxonomy): Eukaryota > Metazoa > Arthropoda > Malacostraca > Decapoda > Palaemonidae > Macrobrachium > Macrobrachium nipponense. Next base: position 119,706,652 of record NC_061108.1, read on the forward strand.
CTTGTATTCCTTTTCATGAACTAAATGATTGATTAATGCTGTTATCTGCCGCGTTTGTTTCTTAAAGCTTAACATTCAACTATAATAATATCAGCTATAATGAATGGCTATAGTCAGTTCAGACAAATGTTGGTAAAATTTATATTTTAGAGGGAAATTGCAGCTACTGATTCAAATTCATAGAGGCAAAATTAATCTTGAGCGCGTTCAAACAAAGTATCACTTTTCCATTTCATCAGCGAGGAGAGCTGCCAATTAAAATCAATTAATTAATTAATAAAGCTTATATCCATAGATTTCCTATGGCCGAAGGACCAATTTACAGCATAATGAAATTTGTTCGAGAGGACAAGATGGTGGTAGATTCCCCCTGAACGAGCGGGTGGGTGTCAGCGTCGCTATTTCTATTTTAATTACTTCCGATCGTCTTAGGTAAGGGTAAGAAAATCAAGGTCAGAAGCCAATGCCCTGACGCTTCACTGCTAAATAAATACGCTTACACGAATGATATTTTCAGAGCCCCATGAAATGGAGGCATCAAGATAAATCATTACTATTATTATTACTGAGGCCAATGAAGACATTCGTTTCCAGAATGGTTCTGTCTGAGAAAACTACGAAATGGAAGATCAAAAAAAAAACACACATAAAGAATGCAAGAACTTCAATTGACAACACGCCCATCCTCCCAGTAAAGAAATGCTGTTGCAAAATACAAGAAGCAACTGATCAATGTTGAGAAGTGTTGCAGTATAGTGTTTCGGACGGGAGGAAGGATGTCTCAGTCGAAATCAATGACCATCGTCCTACGCAAGTTTATCTTCGATCCATAGTGCTAAGACGTCGGGGACGCCTTTGCGCCTCGCTTTGTCTTCCCCGTATTCCTGTTCTTGACTGCGTTTCCGTTTGCAGAGGTCGATGGGAGGGGCATCCTAATTCCCTTTCTCATCCCAGGCCTATTGGAAACAAGGTGAACGAAGGAAATTGAAAAGGAGTTGGGTTTAACCCCAGAGTGTATTATAAGTTTTCCAATAGCTGGGTGGTATTTTTTCTCTTACGGATCGAATAGAATGAAGTCAGTTGACGAGACATACTCAGAGGACTTTATGCTGCAGTGTCTAATTGAGTCCTTCAGTTTGATTGTAATAAGAGACCTTTTTCTTATTATTACCAAAAAAAAAAAGAGAAAAAACTTAAGGACTTTGATAATAGCTACACAAAGTTTTTTGCTATACAATTACTAAAATCCAGCTTATTTGGATACTTATGATAGTCATTCGTTTACATGGCCCTATATGATATGGTTTCAATCGTCCCTGAATGTCTATTTATTCAGAGGGCCGCCAAATGTTTGTTACGTGAGCTACTGAAGGACTTTGTTGTTATATTAGCCAAGCGTTGTTTACTTTGTCATCCAAGAGTTGCTTCTTGTTTTACTGAGTACTCAAGCTCTTTCATCTGACGGTCACTACAGGCGCGTTTGTTTAGTACCAAAGCGCTTCGTTTGATGAACACGAGAACCCTTTTGTTCCAGCATCCACTTTGGCTTTGCTGTGCTGCCAAAGAGGATCTTTGTTTTGGTAGCCACCAAAGGTCTACCCTTTGGCGGCAACTTAAAACATTTCAGTTTACTGGCGCTGAAAGTAACTCTAGTTCTTCCTTCTGATATCCAACAGTCACAAAAGGCCTATGATTTGAAGTCCGCAAGTCCATTAACAGCCTTTGTTCTCATGTCTTTTGGTTCAGTATGTGCCCATTCTTTTGGTGTTGTTCACTTGTCCACTTCATGTCGACAATTTTTTTTTTTTTTTTTTATTTCCTCTAGTCCACGAAAGGCCTTTATTGTAATGCCGACTTGTACAGTAATGGCCTTTGTTTTCATGGCATCTGGTACGAGATATGCCTTTATTTTGATGGTCACTAGTCTGAAAGAAGTACTTTGTTTTCAAAACTAGTCCACTAAAGGCCTTTGTTTTGATGTCCACTAGTCCCCTGAGGTCTTTGTTTTGATGTCCACTATTCAACTGAGGTCTTTGTTTTGATGTCCACTATTCAACTGAGGTCTTTGGTTTGATTTCCACTAATCCAATGAGGTCTTTGTTTTAATGTCTATTGGGAGTTTTTTTTATTTTTTTATATCTCATTGACGAAAGGCTGCGACCAAAGCACTTGGCCAGAGTGTTATTGATTATACTGTTATATGAACATTCATTATATATAAATATAGGAATGTACAATAGAACATCCATTCTATATGCATATAGGAATGTATGTATGAATTTTTTATTTATTAATAGAGAGAGAGAAACAGAATTGCTATAAACCTAAAAAATAACACGACTTTACGACATAAATACGGCGAGTGCATAACAAGTTTCTCACACGTTGAATGAAAGAGCATTAATTCCAAATCTACGGATCCCAGCCAGCAACAGTGCATTAAGTCATGCACAGTTAATTACAAGTGACAGCATGTCCCCAGGTGCCAATTTCATTCAGCTCGACATATAAAAAAATTTCGTAAAGCTATTCTTTTTTTACCGGAATCCATATGACGTTGTGGTGCTTTGATTATGAGTCTAAATCACAAGCAGAGCGGGAATCTTTTATAAAGAATAAGTATTATTTAAATGTGTATTCATCTAACGTACCACATTATTCAAAACATGAAAGCTCTTACGTCAAATAAATATAATCATAATTATGTGAAAGCCATGGTTGAGAGAACCAATACAAAATACAAGTTAATTGAAAGTACCTTACGTGGCAAAGAGGAGGTGGTAAACTCACAGCAACCCCATTATCAATTACTAAGAAATTCACGGGGGAGCAATAAAAGTCGGCCAAAGGCCAATAGCTTACAGTAACCATTAAGTCAGATTTGTGACCACTGACACATAAACTTGAAACTTTTCAACTGCGCGCAGGTTATGTTTAAACCATTTAGCGGTACGCTGAGAAAACGCTTATAGGAACAAATTGTTTTGTTTTATATTGGAGTTTTGTTTCACAGCAAATGCCTCTTACAGCCATTAAAACAAGGGCCTTGGTGTTCACCATATAAAACAGACGTTAAAAGAGAATACATATAATGGTCCAAAAGCCCAGACCACAGACCTATAATGTCTAGACGTAATAGACGTAACTTCGTTGATAGAGAGGTAGCAAGGCAATGAACTTTTCTGACATTCAGTGGTGGTCACCGGCCAAAGCGATGACGAAACTTAATAACTTCACTGATAGGAAATAAAAGTGGTGCAAAATAAAAATAGAAATAATTAAAGATTAATAGTGAGACGACCGAAAAGCAAATAGCTTTGTCAGCGCAGTATGGAAGTAAAAAATATACATTACAACAGTGGCAAACGCTTCCACATAACTGTAAATTGTAAATGTACGCACTGCCAGCGTTTCTAATTCAGATTTTATATTCACGCACACCAGCACTGCAAGGTGGGAAAATTACTCGGAACAACAACACGCAATGGTAATATCTCTCTTTACCTCCCCTTCCCCTTCCTCCTCTCCCCACTCTCTCGGAAGACAACGCGCACACACACACACACACACACATACACACACACGCACACACCTTACAGAGCTCTAGTCCAATCTATTCATCTATCTATCTATCTCTCTCTCAAGCGTCAACTGATTTCATCAAGTTCTCCGAATTGTAAACATTGCAGGGGTCGCGCTACTGACTTCACTTGTTCGCGTCCTGCCGAGGTCTGCTGGTTATTCGCTTTCCTGCAAAGGTCTTTGATGTCTCCGACGTTGTTAAGTCTTGCAAACACTTCAGGAGGTCGCACCTTTGTTGCTGATTATGGAGTACGCTCGATTTCACTGCATTTCTCTCAGTCATTGTGTTGACATTTCGTGCTTCTTGAAGACCGAAAGCTGCTCTCATCAGACTCCTAAGATCTCTTGAAAGTTTTCGAGCGCTAGCAATTTGATTGAATGAAATACAGAATTCTGGCGAAAGGCCAATCACTGCTGAGACCTACGCTGAAATGGAAACAGAGTAGAAAGAGCTGAAAGGTGTAACAGGACAAAAACCTAGCAACTGTGAAACACTTATTTGGAGAGGGTGGAAAGTAAGATGGACGAAAGCGAATATGGAAGGTGGTACAATAAAAGGAATGAAAGGGCTTGCAGCTAGGGGCCGAAGGGACGCGGCAAAAAACATTAAGCAATGCCTATAGTGTACCGCATGAGGTGCACTGACGACCCTAGCCCCCTACGAGGGATATTTGAGGAGCTATCCATGCCCTTACGACTATAGGTGATTAGGGAAACTAAGTCATTTACTAAGGGTTACCAATCCAAGCGGTGACCAGATCTTATATTGATTAGCTTTGCTGATCGAGAGACCATCGTGTGACAGATGTGTTTCTGTGCTGACATTCAGCCGAGGTCACCCGCCAATGAACTGATCACACACACCTGACGTTGGTTAACTTCACGATCGAAGTTAAGCAGTGCAGAGAAAGTTTCATAGACTGTTTTTTTTCTGCCTTCCATTTGCTAAAGCCTATATGTGATAGTTGTCATAGTTTGTGCTTGTACAATTTATGAACAAGTTCTTTGGACTGATTGACTTATAAAGCCCCTGTTTTCCTGGTGTCTAAAAACGTGTTTGATGGCCACTAAAGGCCACTGTTAACCCGACCACTAAATCCTCATTCTCCCGATGTGATGGCTACTAAAGGGCTTTGTTTGGTTGCCACAAATGGTTTTTGTGTTGGCTGCTACCGCTGTCCTAAATTTAGATGGCTACCAAAGAAACAGCACCCAAGCTCCTTGTGTCTGTGTCGCCTGCTGTTGTAAAGAACATCAACTAAAGGAATTGCATTAATGCTACCGATTTCAAGTTGTTATGCGTCCGTTTTCTTACGTACTCCACTTTACTGATACCACTTGCGAAATACCGTAAAAAAACGACGGTAATATATGAGAGGGTTGAGATGGCATGACCTCCTCCATAGGGCCATTACTTACCGCCCCGAAGCTCTTTCCCAAATAACTTCATTGCGCCAGCATGTATAAGGACTAGAGGTGAGAACGCTAGCTGAATTATGAAGGATTGTAACTCTAAATGTGGACTTCATTGCCACAAGACTATCGCTGTTATTACCGGGCGAAACTGATATATGGGTACGCATTTCGCTTTGCAATTTTATAGTGGTTTCACATAATATGTGATCTGTTTCCTGATTGCGAGTGTGCCTCTCAATAGTCAAACAACGCATTCAAATATACAGGTGTGTAAATTTCCGCTTTGCTATTTGCAGCTGGTTTTTGGCGGCTATCGTCACAGCAGTGACAGTTTGTGATATTATATCTATTTATAAATCAATTGTCTGTTTGTCGTATCACAATAACTATTTCATTCATCTTTTATAAAGAATATTTTTTCTCTAAACGAGATACGACATGAAGTCGTTGGCGTGATGTTTCAGAAAGAGAGATATAAACAGAGAAAGAGGGATATAAAAACAGAGAGAGAGAGAGAGAGAGAGAGAGAGAGAGAGAGAGAGAGAGAGAATGATCAAGCGGTTGGAATGATAGTCTTCGGAGAGTTGAAATACTGCAAGTGTAAAGCAATTCTCTCAAACGTCGTTGACTGCCAGGGCCCTAAATCGGGAATAATGCGTTTCTAAAGCTCTTGAAACTCGACCAGCAGCTGGAACTTAACGCATGCGCAGTTCATTACAAATGGCTACATATCTCCGGGTGCCGATTCCACTCGGCCCAGCGATACGAAATTGCCTCTTTTATACCGGCGGGGAGAGGTGAAACTATGCTTACGGAATTACCTTAAAACCTTGATTTCATTTTTATTTAGCGATTCTGTAAAATATTATTATTATTATTATTATTATTATTATTATTATTATTATTATTATTATTATTATTATTATTAATTCTTAGTAAAAAGGTTGAAAAGGCCATTAGGTGACCAAGTAATCTTCCGCAGAAGCATTCTATTGCAAAAACAAGAAGTATAGGAGAGAGAGAGAGAGAGAGAGAGAGAGAGAGAGAGAGAGAGAGAGAGAGAGAGGAAATAAGGCTGGGAATAGAATACAGATGCAACAGATAATTCGTGTTGCTTCGTCTTGATCCATCTCTCTCTCTCTCTCTCTCTCTCTCTCTCTCTCTCTCTCTCTCTCTCTCTCTCCTTGTTTTCCTTGAGTTCATTCTTAAGAAATTCATTACTGACGGCATAAATTACAATATCTCGGAAAAGGAAGAAATTTTCTTTCTCCTCCGAGTATCTTGTCTGGCTAACAGGTGAATCAGAAATCCCATGATGTGTTTAGAACTAAACATATCAGTCTGAACCTTCAACGTCTTTGCATCTAATATTCTCGCAGTTCCATGGTTTGTTTAGAATTAACATAAGCATTCTAAGGCCTAAACGTTTTTGTATCTAATATCCTCCCTTTTACTCTTGCTATGATATAATCTCCTCTGCTTAGCGCTATTTCCAACAAACTAATATTTCGTTAGCTAGCTAACTGCCTTCATTCTTTTTTCACACATCTTACCTATCAGCTAAAAAAAAAAAATTCTATCCTTCCTTTTGCTTACACTCTTATGACGATGAAAGCAGAATGTTGTACCAAACTGTTTTTATTTCGTCAATTTGGCATTTTATTATCATTATCGTTTCAGTAAATGAAACTTTTTCACTTAGAACAAGCACATCAAAGGGGCCATTGACTTGAAATTCAAGCTTCCAAAGACTGTCGGTTTCAACCTACCACCCCAGACCCCACACTGCAGCAGTAACTGATCATGATGCAGAGCTAGTGATCCCCAACATCTGAGTGCCATGATACGACAATAACCACTATACCAGATAAACAGCATGCCATTTAAAGGAAGGTACAATTTATATAATCAGAAATCATAACACGCTGTAAAGGTGTCCAGCGTGAATGCTCCTCAAAGTTCCTCACTAAACTATCAAAAACAGTTTATGTCAGCCATATGAAAAGAAACCTTTTCCATCCCTTCCCCAACAAACACATTAAAGAACGTTCAAGTTGACTGCTTTTAAAATAGCCAAGAAGAAGAAGAAGAAGAAGAAGAAGAAGAAGAAGAAGAAGAAGAAGAAGAAGAAGAAGAAGTCCGCCGTACGAAAAATCCCTTCCTCAGAAGAAAGATATAATTTTCGGAGGCTCATATTAACGGTGTTTTGACACGCGTGAAAAGGTCACGTGGCCCCACAGGACGAGGATAAATGAAGCCCAGGGAATTTCCAAAACCAAATTAGCGCAAATTATATCGCGACTGTGAGTCTGATCAAGTCGCTGCGGCTTGTAAGTCCACGACTGCGCATTTGCTGAAGTCGCTGTGACGTTGGCGTCCTGGCAAGGACAGTCTTTCCACGATCTGTTGTTAAGGAGTTGTGACTTCTGTGTCCTGACGTGGACGAATTATTTCAATACGACCGGGTGTGTGTGAGGAAGACGCTGCAAGCTGGGCATCTTGACTGTAGCGAATTATACCTTCACTGAATATACAATGAAGTCGTAGCGACTTCTGTATTTTGAAGACATCAATCACAAGTTATCAGTAATACTTGTATGACAGATTCACAGTTGCTTACTTATCATAGCATTGGCGACTTATAATGCAAACAGAGGTATGATAAAGTCGTTGAGACCTGTAGTATTTCCCGATGGAGCTCTCTGATAAAGTCGCTCGCGAATGGTACCACAAGATAAAGTCGCCCAAGCTTTGCATCCCTAGAGGCGAAATATACTGCGGCTGTCTGAGAAAGTCGCTGTAGACTTTATATAAACATTTCATGAATGCTCGTAGCCTGGGCTTAAGTATCCTGATATGGGCGAATTATACCCCAGCTGCGCAAGTACTAATCAAGTCGAAAAGAAATGTGTAAGCTGGCATGGACGAATTATATTACATACGATAGGAACGAATTATATTACGGCTAAACATACGATAAATATGAGCTTTTGTATGCTGAACGATAGCAATCTCTTACCACGTATGGTCATGTCGAGCTTTGGATGTGGCTTATGCAATCCAGAAAGGGAGACATCGGGATTATCTCGAGACTCCCTTTGATGTTGAAGATCCCTGTAAAGGCAAAGGACATCCCATTAGTCTTATGACCTATATATATATAATATATATATATATATATATATATATATATATATATATATGTATGAATATGTATATATGTATATATATATATATATATCTATATATATATATATGTATATATACATATATATATATATATAATATATATAGTATATATATCATATATATATATATATATTATTATATATGTACACATACTAGAAATGAGAGAGAGAGAGAGAGATAGAGAGAGGACGAGAGAGAGAGAGAGAGAGAGAGAGAGATGAGCTTTCAATTACATACATACATTTATACATACATACATATACATACGTATATATATATATATATATATATACAGCATTATAATCTTCCTATTAATACACGATTATAATCTTCCTCTTAAGACACTGAATTACATACAAATATGCATATCCGATGACCAAGAGAATAAATATTCCAAAACTCAAAAGAACTTGGTATACTATAGGGTTATTGTTGGTATGTAATTTGTAGACCAGAAAAATATACAAACAATATTTATTATCTTATTATCCTAATAGTAATAATTCCTTACTAAAGCAGTAGTAACATTATTAGCACCCGTAACAGTAGTATGATAAATCCATGAAAAATTAATTTGAATAAAACAACTAATTGTTGAAGTAACGACAACTACATTCGAAATCAAATTACGAGAAATTATGTGAGGAAAAAACTAAGACCATGATAGATGTGGCATTACTGATAATGATCGTAATAATAACACTATTAGTAACCAAGCAAAAACTCCTCTACAATTAACATTCTTTTTAAAAAATCCCACCGAGGAAATTCTTCTGTAACTAACAAAAACAGAAAAATACCGCTTCGGTCGTAGTAACGGTTGTAGCAGTAACTTTCGGCCAAACTCCTCTGTGCTAACGAGTTTCTACCAACTTCCATAATAAATCTCATTATAAAGTTGCAGATTTGAATTTACATCCGCTCGTGGAGTTTCAAGAAGAATTTTTAGCGGGTTTCTCTCGATTCTGATGGCGCTAATCTGAATGTACGCACACTTATTTCGTAAGCAGCTCTCTTAACTCTCTTGTCCAGGTCTTAAAATGTGTCCCCTAGCACAAGATATTCATGTCCATATCTACCTAGCAATCTAGTGGATCCAAAACATCCAGGAAGCTGTCTGTCCATAGTTTATCGGACCTACCCAAGGAGCTTGATCGTTCTACCCTGAGTAAATTACTTACAAACTCTAGCATTCTCCTAATGAATCTTCTAGCTCTAAGTTTAAATCAGACCACGCCATTTCATGCACTGCTGATTATTTCCCAGCGAGTCAGTCGATGGATTTGGGGCTTTAAGCAAGATAACTGTCAACCAATTAAGAAAATGTAATCGACCATGTATACAAATACCCATAAGCAAATATAGTTGAAGAAAGGGATAAAAGCAAAAGACTGGAAATAGGAGAGAGAGAGAGAGGGAGAGAGAGAGAGAGAATTTTAAATACAGTGAGAGAAAGGCAGAAAGAGACAGAGAGATGGGGTGGAGAGAGAGAGAGAGAGAGAGAGAGAGAGAGAGAGAGAGAGAGATAATAACTTTCAATTAGTCAAGAAAATATCAGTGAGTAATAAACAAATAAAATCGTAGAAAGGGTTAAAGACAATACACTGGATATGGACGTGGGGGGAGAGAGAGAGAGAGAGCGAGAGAGGGAGGAGAGCGAGATAGAGATAGAGAGAGAGAGAGAGAGAGAGAATGTCAGTGAACCTGCTATTGTAAAACAGTTCACATCCCGAGCGTATCTCTGAGCCCAGCAGAATATCCCTTAACGAACTCGGTTATGTGGATTTTGCCGACTCACATCTCCGGTTTGCTTCTGCCGCATCTGGGAACAAGACCGACGTCCGCATCTAGCGCTAATAAACACTTTTGCGAAGACGAGACGTACCAACGTGCGAGACTAAATGATACGATTTTGATGCCGAAATGTGTTTATCCAGAGATATGTAACCAGTGAATCTCTTTTGTCTGAGTTATCCAGTTAGGTAAGGAAACTTACACACATTATATATATATATGTATGTATATATATATATATATATATATATATATATATATATATATATAGTATATATATTATATATACATATATATATATATATACTATATATATATATATTATATATATATATATAGTAAAAATATATATATATATATATATATATATATATATATATATTATATATATATCATATATATATATATATTATATATAAAGATAAATGCCACGAAGGAAAAATAAACGAAGGAGTCTGCGAGATCTTTCGGCTGAAAAGCCCTTTACTGAAGCAGCTACTGACAAAAAAATACGAGAAAAGACAATACAAGAAGGTTCGTATAACTGACAGATAGGGATTATAAAGGATTAGTGCCTAGAATCCGACACACCTGGTAAGATAAGGAACCTTCCCAAACAAGCATAAACCAAAGGGTGCAATTAAAGGTTTAAGACAATCATCTCAGATACAATCTCCAAACAATTAAAGGATTATAGGTGACAGCTATACGGAACCTGTTAGACAAAACCATATTCACAAAAAAATGAGATGACATACATTACATTAAACAATAAATTTTTTTTTTTTTTTTTTTTTTTTTTTTTTTTTTTTAATAACTCTAAGGCAACTGATTTTTATTTAAGTCAGTAATTATATATTTGAGGTCATTCTTAAACATGTTACAGATACAAGGGTCTAAATGAAAAAGGCCACGACTAACATTGAAATTACAATGAAAAGTAAGTTGTATTTTAAAGCAGATTCTAAAAGATTTCGTGATAAGACATCTCTTGACCGTGCATTACTGAACTGTCAATCCAATTAATTCGGTGGTTGTTTTCACTTAAATAAATAAATAATGCATTAGATTTTTGCCCAGTTTTTACAGAGTATTTATGCTGGCTTAGCCTTACTTCTAAGCCCTTGCTCGACTGTCCGAGGTAGAATGAGGGACAATCCATACATGGAATTTTATATATTATGTTGTTGCTTTCTCTGGGGCCATTTTTTATTAACATTCTTTTTAGTGTGTTATTAGGAAGAAACAAGGTTGACATTAAAAGCTTTAACAATGGTTTAATGGTTTCAAATCCGTTAAAATAAGGCAAACTGAGAATGTTCTTAGAATTTTCTTTCTGTGTTGTTTTGTTTTCAGTATAAAACTTTTTGTGGGCTTTATTATAACAAATGTCTAATATATGTGAAGGATAGCATTAAATCTTTCCCTATTTTTCTTATGTATTCAATTTCTTGATCCAAAAACTTATTGTTGGACTTGACAATTCGCAATTTGTCGTAAAAACATAGAGGAAAAAATTGATATTTTTATATTAAGATGGTGGCCTGAGAAGAAATGAACATAAGTTAAGTTGTTAGTCGGTTTCCTATAAATACTGAATTTACATTGAAATGGTTCTCTATGTATCAAAACGTCTAAGAAAGGGAGGCAATTGTCTTTTTCTAATTCTAGAGTAAACTTAATCGATGGTACCTGGTTATTTAATTTAGAGAGTAAATCATTTACATCAATACCGACAGGAAGAACAGCTAAACAATCATCAACGTAACGATACCACTTTACAGGAATATGAATGATATTACGGTAAGTAAGTGCGTTTTTCGAAGAATTCCATATACAGGTTTGAGAGCAATGGTGATAAAGGATTTCCCATTGCCATGCCAAAAATTTGTTGATAAAATTCACCATTGAATATAAACTTACAATCACAAATGCACAACTCGTGAGTGAAATAATGTGACTTATAGGTAGAGGTAATTCAATGAGTTAGTTCATTGCTAAGATATTCTAAAATAGAGTCTATAGGGACTTTAGTAAAAAGAGAACATACGTCAAAACTAACGAATCTATCAGTAGGCAAAGAGCAATTTTGTATAATTTATCAACTAAATCTAGAGAATTATATATATGAGAATCGGAGATGGTTCCAAGTAAAACGCTACTTACCTAATATCATTCATATTCCTGTAAAGTGGTATCGTTACGTTGATGATTGTTTAGCTGTTCTTCCTGTCGGTATTGATGTAAATGATTTACTCTCTAAATTAAATACCAGGTACCATCGATTAAGTTTACTCTAGAATTAGAAAAAGACAATTGCCTCCCTTTCTTAGACGTTTTGATACATAGAGAACCATTTCAATGTAAATTCAGTATTTATAGGAAAACCGACTAACAACTTAACTTATGTTCTTTCTTCTCAGGCCACCATCTTAATATAAAAAATGATCAATTTTTTCCTCTATGTTTTTACGAGCATTGCGAATTGTCAGTCCACAATATTTGGATCAAGAAATTGAATACATAAGAAAAATAGGGAAAGATTTATGCTATCCTTCACATATATTAGACATTTGTTATAATAAAGCCCACAAAAAGTTTTATACTGAAAACAACAACACAGAAAAGAAAATTCTAAGAACATTCTCAGTTTGCCTTATTTTAACGGATTTGAAACCATTAAACCATTGTTAAAAGCTTTTAATGTCAACCTTGTTTCTTCCTATAATAACACACTAAAAAGAATGTTAATAAAAAAATGGCCCCAGAGAAGCAACAACATAATATATAAAATTCCATGTATGGATTGTCCCTCATTCTACCTCGGACAGTCGAGCAAGGGCTTAGAAGTAAGGCTAAGCCAGCATAATACTCTGTAAACTGGGCAAAAATCTAATGCATTATTTATTCATTTAAGTGAAAACAACCACCGAATTAATTGGATTGACAGTTCAGTAATTGGCACGGTCAAGAGATGTCTTATCACGAAATCTTTTAGAATCTGCTTTAATACAACTTACTTTTCATTGTAATTTCAATGTTAGTCGTGGCCTTTTTCATTTTAGACCCTTGTATCTGTAACATGTTTAAGAATGACCTCAAATATATAATTACTGACTTAAATAAAATCAGTTGCCTTAGAGTTATTAAAAAAAAATAAAAAAAAAAATAAAAAATTATTGTAATGTATGTCTGTCATTTTTTGTGAATATGGTTTTGTCTACCAGGTTCCGTATAGCTGTCACCTATAATCCTTTAATTGTTTGGAGATGTATCTGAGATGATTTGTCTTAAACCTTTAATTGCACCCTTTAGTTTATGCTTGTTTGGGAAGGTTTCTTTATCTTCCAGGTGTGTCGGATTCTAGGCACTAATCCTTTTATAATCCCTATCTGTCAGTTTTATCGAACCTTCTTGTATTGTCTTTTCTCGTATTTTTGTCAGTAGCTGCTTCAGTAAAGGGCTTTTCAGCGAAAGATCTCGCAGACTCCTTCGTTTATTTTTCCTTCGTGGCATTTATCTTTATTTATGGATTTATCACGTTCCTAACTTTCGTGATTCTGTTATACATATATTTATATATATATATATATATATATATATATATATATATATATATATATATATATATATATATATATTATATATATATATATATATATATATAATGTACGTATATATGTGTGTATGTGTGTGTTACCATTACCAGGCCCATTAGATCTTCAACGAATAATTCAGAAGTCGGCCAAGCCAAGTTTTTAATTCCGATGGTTAAAGATCAGCAGATTAAATTATTTGGGAAATACAAAGAAAGGTAGCAAATACCACACTCTGAAAGCAAATACTACTACGCAAGGCCGATCAGGCCAGTTGACTCTAGAGGTGGCAACTTCCAAACAGACCTAGTGAAGATTTAAGTGGACAATAAATGATTTATAAATTCATCGACGAATGAAAGGAGATTTACACGTGAATGACTGTCAATTGTAATGGCAAATGACTGATGATACAGATTGACAGGCAACCATGAGTCTTAAGGATAGGTGACTCTTAATTCTATTATTTTTACGATCATAAATAAGGTTCGGTGATTAGGTAGAATTTATTAGGACACACTCAAGGAACATATGCTAGCGCTGACTTATTCTATCAGCTATAAAAATTTTGGGCCGTGAACTTTCTGGAATTCTATTCCAGACCCAGAAGGTTTTGCAAAATACCCATTACAGCGGTGGTCTTGAATTTTGTGATATCTGTGGTAACTGGTATACCTGCGAGTTGAGCAAACCTTTCAGGGGTTTTCAAAACTTTGGCATTTCAAGTTTAAAGTTTGATTCAGAAGAACAAAACTTTTGCTGGCAAAGCTGGTTGCTTTTCTACCCACTGCGGTTGAATTTAGTATATAAATAATATATTACATATAAATGAAAATAAGTTTAAATTTATTTCATTTCCCTTACCTATCTTAAATCTGATAGAAATATGAGAAAGACGTAGTAAGCGATAAGCACACCTCTTGAGGAAGGTGATATTGTAAGATTCAGATAAAAGATGAGTGGGAACAGAATGCCGGGGAGACACGTTATTGAAAGAGCAAACTTTATCTTAAAATAATACAAAGGGAAACAGCTGCGCAGACAATATGAAAAAGAAAGGTTATATAAAATAAAAAATCATAGTTTTTCAGACCACCTGTTTCAGGTCACTTCTTCAGCGTTCGTTAATTGCCTTACTTTTCCTTCTACAGGTGGTTCAGGAGTACGAGCGAGCGGTTATCTTCCGCCTCGGTCGCTTGTTGAAGGGCGGTGCCAAGGGCCCGGGTATCTTCTTCATCGTCCCCTGCATCGACTCCTACAGGAAGGTCGACCTCCGAACTGTATCGTTCGACGTTCCTCCACAAGAGGTAAGCCTCTTTCCTTTGAGGCTACGTTTAAGGCATTACAATCTCTTACTTAGATTCCATAAGAATTCTCTAGTTTCAGATATAGAGTTGTCACTCAAATTCTCATGTGTGAAATCAGTATCTTTCATCTCGATTATTTTCTGGAATACAATGCAAATTAATATGTATTTTTCCTTAATAACCATTATGTTACAGCTGCTTCCTCCGGACTTCATTCATCTGGGTTTTTAGATTTACTTTTAGGCTACGTATGTAAATGACCTTGTAATTAAATCACATATAATAACCTGTCGTCATTTTAGACACTTCCTAGAACCCGTGTCATAAGATGGGTTGATGCTGTTGAGTATGGTTCTTAAAATGTTCTTGTTTAAAACATAATTCTTTTTCTTATCAGATGAACCTTTGATATTTTTTATCCTGATGCTTTGAAAAGTTATCTGTTTATTATCCTTGTAAACTTTCATGACAGAGAAGTCATGACTCCAAAACAGAATGCTGGTTTCTTCCTCTTTCTCTCTCTCTCTCTCTCTCTCTCTCTCTCTCTCTCTCTACCCTTTTCTATCTAAAGTGGATTCCTGAATTCAATTTCTTTTTAAGTTTACTTTAGATTTCAAGGGGAGATTCTCTATATTACTTAATACTGGATGAATCTGAGGTAGGACTTTCATATGACACAATGGATAGTCTTTAGAATGTACGAGTTCATTTCATTATAGGATGTATAGACGATGAACCCTAAGTGAAATAAATTGGAATTCTTTATACCGTGCGACATCAATGGTAAAAGTAAAAATTCTAGGACGGTTTTTTTCGTGGGAGTGCCTGAAATCTACCGAGGAAATTATCATTACTATTAGAAATTTTCTTTTCTAAAGAATCATGATTTGGAAAAAAAAATACAATCAATACAATTAAGCCCCGACTTCCTATGCAAAAGGTTTTATTTATAATGATATCGTAAGTTTTCTTTACGGTAGTCAGTCTGTCATATATAAAACTTAAGGGCTTAAATTGGAAATATTTCAATACATCCTTATTTTAAACTTAGCCCTACTGGTGCGCACGATACAAATGCGTCAAATGTCAAGTGATAGCTGTCTAATCAAATTCTCTTATGTATCAATTTTCAGTTTAGTTTTTTTTAATGGTTAAATTTATTCACCAATTGCTTTTAAGAAGAGAACCTTAAACATTTTCTTGAGTGATATTAATGCAACGTGAAATCCAATGTTACATTCTCTCCAAATACTAACTTTTAAGACGAGTAGACAGTTTATTACAGCCAAGAGCGCTTAGTTTTTCAAATGTACATTCGCCTACCATTTGAAGAAATGATGAAGCTGGAATTCTGGTAAAGGAATTTATTTCAAGACAGCTAAGCAAGTACAGAGGAAACTCCCTCTCATATTATCCCTCTTTCAAAAGCAACGCGTCATACTGTTTCCGTTAAGAACTAGTACTTAATTTTTTTCTTCCTTTTTTAGTGTTTCCCCTTGAAGTCTGTCATCCTCTTTTTTCACTTATTAGAAAGAGAGCGGGTTGTTCGTTGAGGTTAAATATAAAAAATAAACGTTATTTAAAGGCTCAGCCCCACTACATTTCAACCAAAAAAAAAACCAGCATTTTGCATACAAAAATGTTACATTTGCCTTTTGTGTCTGTTTAACTTAACATTGATAAAAAAAAACACTGATTCTCCCTGAAAGTGAAAATCCTCATCTCTCTCTCTCTCTCTCTCTCTCTCTCGCTCTCCTCTCTCTCCCTCTCTCTCTCTCTCATTATCTCGCATGTGTTATCTCTTAACTGATTTTTTGAGCTCTGCCTAAACCGATGGATGATCTTACAACCAAATGTGTGGTCGTCTCTCTGAGACGCATAGAGAGAGAAAGTAAGTGATTTTTTTCCTCACCTTTCTGCTTTATGCGCTCTGACATTTCCCATTTCAAGTCTCACTACTACTTCTACTACTACTACTACTACTACTACTACTGCCGCTGTTACTACTGCTACTGAGGCTATGACTGAATTTTTACTACTACTATTACTACCACCACCACTACTGCTGTTTCACTTTCTACTACTTCTACAACCGTTTCTACTTATGTTGCTACTACTACTATCCCTGTTACTGCTACCACTACTATTACTACTACTACTACTATACTGCTACTACTACCACACCCGGCGATTGACACGCAACCCCTTGGTGACTCTTCCCCCAACAAGATCCTGTCTTTGGATTCTGTCTCTGTAACCGTTGACGCCGTTCTCTACCTGCGAGTCTGCAACGCCATCAATGCCGAGACCAACGTTGATGATTACAGGTGCCACTGTTGATGATGCCTGAAAAAGAGCCGTTTCATTCCTATCTAAACGAACCCAAAGGCTACTACTGCACACACACTCTCTCTCTCTCTCTCTCTCAATTATCTTTCTCTCTTTTCTGTATGAGTTCATGTACAGACAAAGTGATAGATAGATATGTTATAATTCTCTCTCTCTCTCTCTCTCTCTCTCTCTCTCTCTCTCTCTCTCTCTCTCTCTCTCTCTCTCCTTTTGTT
The DNA here is from genome assembly GCF_015104395.2 of Macrobrachium nipponense. Taxonomy (NCBI): domain Eukaryota; kingdom Metazoa; phylum Arthropoda; class Malacostraca; order Decapoda; family Palaemonidae; genus Macrobrachium; species Macrobrachium nipponense. The sequence continues at coordinate 119,724,100 of NC_061108.1, forward strand.
CGTATATTGGTAGATAGATAGACAGACAGATAAGTAAATAATTCTCTCTCTCTCTCTCTCTCTCTCTCTCTCTCTCTCTCTCTCTCTCTATCTGTTATATTGGTAGTTAGATAGACAGACAGATAAATAAATAATCTCTCTCTAAATCTCCCTTTTCTCTTTCTTTAATGTATATTAGCAGAGAAATAGTTAGATAGACAGAGTAGTATATAAATAGGTAAACACTGTTCTATCCTTACATAGTTATAGATATAGACAAAGCTGGACATTGGTCCTTCTTAAGACTTTCTCTCTCTAATGTTTCTGTATTGCCTCTCTCACTATCTTGACCTCTCTCTCTCTCTCTCTCTCTCTCTCTCTCTCTCTCTCACACACACACACACACACACACACACACCTCTCTCGTGCTTTCACCTGGCTGAATGCAGCTGAATTCGAACAACATAGAGACATATCTCTGTCGTAGTAATGTACGTTCTCTCTCTCTCTCTCTCGCTCTCTCTCTTTCTCTCTCTCTCTCTCTCTCTCTCTCTCTCTCTCTCTCTCTCTCTCAATACATGATGTAGTTTACAGAAAAATCCATATATCTACAGTGTATACCTGTTTACAATTATATCCTCAGACATATAGAAATGATAGATAGATATATAGATAGTTGGCTAGATAGACAATGAGATATTCTCTCTCTCTCTCTCTCTCTCTCTCTCTCTCTCTCTCTCTCTCCCAAGTGTGAGCAGTAGTATATTCATACATCACAGATATGAGTGCCTAGTAGAAATAGATAAACTAATAGTCTAGTAAATTCGCTTTCTCTCTCGTACTCTCTCTCTCTCTCTCTCTCTGATTTCTTCTCTCTCTTTTACTCCATATGGTCCTCCGTCATAGTATCCTTTATTATATACTATATATATATATATATATATATTTTATATATATATATATATATATATAGATATATATATATATATATATATATATATATATATATATATATATATATATATTATTATTATATTGTACATCTCATGACAGTGGCGGGGCTGTTCCTCTTGGCCTGCTAGCCATCCGAATCCGCCTTTATTTTGGCTCTTTATTTACGAAATGAATCTTGGATCTTGCAAAGAGATGATGTAGTCATTTGTGCCTGAAGAAACCCCCTGAGAACTCTTTACCTTTCTCATTGATATGCTTCCTCTTTATTTCTTTTGAGATTCAAACTGTTCCGACTAGAGGTTTTTTCACGAGTAAATATCTCTCCATTCTCTATCATTATTATACAACATTTTCCAGGCATTTGGGATCCTTGAAATGTGATGGCGCGCATGCTATAGCCGCAACAGCTGATATTTTTCGTTCTTTTTCCTTTTTCTTGTTCTTGGTTTTCATTTCTTTTCCGTTCAGTGTTACTTTTCGTTAAGACCAATCGAAGATATTTCAGTCTTACCTCTACTTGTTTTTTCCCAATTTTCTTTGATTTTCTTACTCTCCTTCCTAGTCCTTTGCCCTCTCCGCCTCCCTTTCTCCTCTCTCCTTGACTTTTCTCCTCATTTTCCTCAAACAACAAGATCTTGTTCTGTTTTACTAAAGCAAAATCCTTTGAATAAAACACCCTCTCTAATCGACCCACAATAGCTAAGGCGCAGGTCGAAGGCGCATCGTACAGTTCACTAACAGCCACTATTCATTTTATTTTTCAAATGTTTCCATATAATTTCAATCACTCTGGTGCATCACAAGCGTCTCTTCGACATGGTCGATCAAAAGCTACTGTTCTATTATACTGTGTGATTAAATTGTTTATTTTTTTTCTGTCCCTTTCAAAAAAAATAGATGAGAAAATTTTTCAGCTGTGGTAAGTTTACAAAATACAAATCACATCTTGAGAGGTCTACTACCACAAACACGAAAATATTTATCTTACATCGAGTGGGGTGAACTGACCTTAAACGGTGGTGGATACATGAGAATATAACCTTAATAAAAGAGAGAAAAACAGGATATATATTAAACTGGAAATAAGCTCACGATGTTGGCACTGTGTCGTGGCAGTACCCATTCGGATTCCTGGATTCAGGTATCATTCTAGAAAACTAAAATTTGCCCCGTAATGTAATCTAGTTGTTTCAGTAAAAGAAAAAAATAAATGTAAATTTGATCTCACTGTAATTGGCATAGGGCCTCGTAAATTATATCACTCCTAGTTAAACCATTTCATTAAAACGTGAAACCTTGTAATTTTTTAAAAATCCAAATTGGCATTTAGCAAAATCTCTTGGGCCCAGATAAGTTGCCAAAATCCCCTTCACTTGAACCTTTATTTCGAATAAGCCAAAAGCCCCTTCTTCAAGTTCAAAAGGCCTACTGTAGGTTAACGTTTCATGAACCTGATGGACGACGGATGGCGTACTACCGCCTATCTCCAAAAGAGATGTTATCATAACCAGCCTGTCGGATGTGAACATGTATGTAACCAGTGCATGACGATGGTGACGTCACTCCTCACACGCTCAGCACCAAAGTTGTTTCGTTGCGGCGTTCGTTCTTTCAGTGTTGTTCTTTACGTTTCATTCCAACACCCAAATGCTAAACGATGAATTACTGTAAACTGAGTTTTCCCTTTAGTTCACCATAAATTCTCCTTATTATTATTTTATTCCACTACCTGTAAACGAATTAAAGAGAAAAAGATGAACACCAGACGATTAGTCAAATCATGTGAGAAGATAGTAGTAGTGTAGTGAAATGGATTCTTGTGGTTTTTTGCATATTTATGTTTTCTTTTGGATTTTTGGAAATGATGTGTGTCTTCTTTTCTGTAGATATTAGCTTCCTATGAACAAAAAAAAACCACTGAATTGTTCTGTTTCGCTCATGTCCTTAGTTTGAAGTTTGAACAGAAAACAAAAAAACTTATATAGAGTTGTCAGAATCTACTGTGCCTACTACTATTCCTATTACTCTACTAGTATTACTACTAAAACACCACCTAAGGAAACGTATAACTCGTCAGAAAAAATCTCATATAAAGAGTAAGTATGTGAGAGTTCAGATTATGTAATCTGACAGGATAATATATACATTTTTCTCATTTTTGTCTCCAGGAGTTACTGAGATAAACGATTTTTTTCAACAATTATGAGTGATTTTTTTCACATTTTTTTCCTTCAGATTCATTACTGTGTTCTTTTTGCAGCGCTTATTGAAAATATGAAGGTCAAAAGGCTCTCTCAAGTACAATGATTCACATAGGTATCAAATAATGGTGTCCCTAAAAGAAAGAAAGAAATTATATTGAGTCTGGCAACCCCCTTCAAAATGGCCCAGTCATACTGATTTCCTGTTTATTTGTTTCTACAAAATAATTTCATATTCATTACGTTTTGTAGTCTTATTTTCATGCCTTACATTCCAAATCTTTATATTAGTTCAATTGCTTGGTTAAGGAGTCAACAAGTTTACATCAATTTTAGAATGTTGACGGATTTTTTTTATATTGAGTCACATCTGAATCCTTTTATTATTTCAAAAACCTATGTGAATTCTGTTTTGAATACTCTCATTTTTTATAGAGCCTCTCCGAGAAATTCATGTGTATTGCTTTGTGTTTGTCTCTTTTTCATCATTTGTGTTTCCCGTCCTTTATTCTCCTCCTATGTCAACGTTCGTCCCCCGTTTTTCTTGAGGAAGATAAGAGACCTGCCAATTTTATGTGTTGTCTTCATTTAGCCTTCCCTTCATGACCAAAACTCCATCCCACCTAAGAAAAAAAATGAAATATAGATATATATATATACAATGAATTCCCTAATCTGACACCCTAATCTAATGGGTCTCTACCCACCGTCTTAAGATCCTGTCGCTGGACTCAGTTCCTGTGTCGGTGGAAGCAGTCATCTACTTGCGAGTGTGCAACCCCACGAATGCTGAGACCAACGTAGATGACTACAGGTGCTCTTGAAATACAACCCCCCAAAAAAAGATATATCTATCTATATCTATATATATATATATACCAAGCAAACACTTATTCTTTTATTATTGTTGATCTTTTCCTTGTTTTCTGATTTGCGTTCGTTTTGTTGTTGTCGTATTTCTCCCAGTACTCATTCCTGTTTTGTTTGTGTTTTCTTAGACGCTCCTCATTTTAGAGAATTTTATTATCATCACTATTACTATGATTGAGTGTATATATATGTATATATGCCACTCCAGGCTGCGTATATATACGTGTATATATATATGATCACAGCCCTTCTGTCCATCTAAGAGGGTGCGCTCATTAGAACTATCTAATATAGCTTGCTGGCTAGATAGTAGCTTCTATCTGTATATTTTTCAGTCTTTTATCCCTCTCACTACCTGTCTATCTAACGATCTCACTGTCTACCTGCAACTTTTCCTTTGTCTTCTCAAGTAAACGAAGCCCTTTGAGAATCTCAATGGATCACTCCATCGAAGCATTCAAGATAAGGAAGTCTCGCCCATATAAGGAAATATCCTGGAAAACCAAAAACAAAAAACAAAAAAAAACAAACACACACACACACACACACACACACAAAAGTTTAAACCAGGAAAAACTTATGGGACTCGAATATTCAGACTTCATTTTTCCCTATAACGAGACCTACCCATCTTTACTATTTCTGCTCTTATTTTGTTTCTTTCGTTTGTTTTCGTTTTATTTAATACAATAAGTCTTGATGTGTTTGTTCGAGGAGTCGTTCCAAATTCTGCTTCTATTTTCTTTCTCCCACTCTCTGTAATATTTTCTATTTTCCTTCTGAGGCAAAAACGATTTTATCTAAAAGAAAAAAATAAGGAAAAAGAAAAAGACTCACTCACTTACTCCTTGACATTTGTCCAGATCATGGGAATGACCTGGTGACCTGCTGACCTGGTGAGATGACCCAATATGACCATCCAAAGAAGACCATATGATACATGAAGATATTTATATATATAGAAATATATATACTTAATAATGCTCAGGCCTTTCCCAACTCGAGTTGGCACCAGATTTGAACAGTCATTTCTCTCGATTTTTCTCCATTTTGTGTCTCTGAAGGCTCTCGCCTCGCTCCTCTACGATCTCATCTTTATTAACTAACTAGAAAGTGAAATAAGAAACCGCTCTTCTTCAAAGTGATGGCTTAAAAAACGCTACTCTAATTTTTGCCAGAGAGAATTCTCCATCATATGTCAATGGATACCTTCAGAGACATAATCACATGGCATCCGGATCTCACGGCAACCTCTTCTTTGAGTATTGTGCTCGTTCGTTTCACTCCTAAAATGGAAACCTAAATTAAGGTCACTTTCATCCCTAATATTATTATTTCCTAATTTTCTTAAAATGTAATGTAGGTAGGCCTTTGGAAAACACGGTAGAGCACAATACTTAAAGTCTTCCTGCTCTAGTCATTTTCGAGTCAATGTTCTTTTTCTGAAATCTTCAGGACATCATGGAAGAGAAATATGATCTCTGACGCGACTGTGCTTCCGGGAGTTGGGCTCGGCCGAGTTTTTTCTGTGCATGACCCGAATTTTTTTTCCTTCGTCCGTCTTTAAAATTTCACGCTCAGCACCGTTCTTCCGTTTCTTATTTGATTTTTTCCGCGCATTTATTTTTTCCATTATGGTTTTACGTTCTTCAGCAAACACTAAACAGAATCATCCCTGAAAAAAACAACTTAATATCTTTCTTTTTCTTCCCCCAAAACACTCTCGATCAATCTTAGACAATTGAAGATCAACTAGTATATTTGAGAAAACAAAGTGTGTAGAACGAAATGTGTATTCATATCTTTCTCAGGAATCCCAAGGAGACGATGCATCAACAGTTCTGTTTGTCTATCATTTTACCTCTCACATTAATCATCTTCTGTGATGTG
>NC_061108.1:119734993-119809993 GCF_015104395.2 Macrobrachium nipponense
CGTTTTATTTTTTACTTGTGATAATAGATTCCAATTTTCATATTATAAAATAATTTTTTCAAACTAATAATTGTATGGAAAATAAAAAATAAAAAAGGCCCCGAACGATATATTTCGTAAGTGATGCAATGTTTTACAACGTAATTGTATAGAAATATATATATATATATATATATATATATATATATATATATATATATATATATATGTGTGTGTGTGTGTGTGTGTGTGTGTGTGTGTGAGTGTGTGTACGTATACATATATGTGTGTTTATGTATGTATATTTATGAGTTACATATAATATAATAATATAAATATATAATATATAATATATATATATAATATATATATTATTATATATATATACACACACAAACGTGTGTATGTGGGCTTGGGTGAGTGTTCATGTTAATACAAAGATCATAGACATTCATGAGTATCTTGTCATTCCAATGATAATAATAAGAAGATGAAGAACAATTAGTATATAGAGAACGATCACGTTTTGGCAAATGAGGTAAGTAAAAATTCTCTTAACTTCTAATTGCATACTTCAAAAAAAATCTACATAAGATTGTCTTCAAGTCTCCTCCATTATTATTATTGCTATTATTAGTGACAACGAGAAATTTAATGGGAACAAGTTAAAAAGTGAACAGACAAAGGCAAGGAAATCTAGCACGGAAATCTAGCAAAAAGCGAGTAAAACGAAACATGAAATATCTAAACTTGCCGAATAACTAAAACCGTATTTAAACAGCAGCTGAATATGAGTTCTCAAATTTCAGGCCGTATTGTAAAACACTTCACAGGCGATGTTCTATCTGTAATACTGAACATCGTCACGGGGTCAATGGCAGGCAAAATTGCATGCAAATAATAGGTTGTTAGGTTGCAGTAAACAAATGTCATATAATTGCTAAGCAAATATGACCTGAAAACGCACTGTTGAATGAGCAAAGATGGAGTTTAAGTCTTTCTGACAATGATTATTAGTATTATTGAAATTATTGCTAAGATTTATAAATAACGAAATGGAATATCATCCACGTGAGTAAGGTTTGACGAAACAAAATTTCCCTGTACAGTTACAGTTTAAAAAAAATGGGGGCTCGCAGAAAATACAGCACGATTATTATTTAAAAAATGTATTACATCTTCCAAGATATGCCTCATCCTTCCCCTCCAAACGACCTGGCCTCAAGGACGATAAACATGTGATTTAAACCCCAAGTAAAGTCATTTTTAGACTCTCTACGGGGCATTAGGCATTTATCAGAGTGCAATTTTCCGGATAATGAAGCTTAATAGTCGGTACAAAGCTGTAAAAAGTTATTTATTATATAATATGTATTATATATTACATATTGTTATTTGTGACTTTAAAATATCATGGTAAATTACAGCGAGGATTTACCGCTCTGGATGTGAGCATAATATCTTTCATTTGTCTGTCATACAAGTTGCTTAATGGAAACTCTATGTAAGACTTTTCTCAAGTGATGTTCCCTTGGGTTACAAGGTACAAAAACGCTTGGATACAAGTATGCATGCGTGTCCATACACAAAGACAGACAGTCACTCACACACATACATACATAATATATATATACATATATATATAATATATATATATATATATATATATATATATAGTAAATATATATACTATACATCATAAGTAAAGGTTTTCCATAATTACAATTGTGCATGCTAAAAAAATATTTATGACTCTTAGTTAGGAACAAACCTCAGGTGCAAATACATTTTTATCTATAACAGCGTTAACAGATGGCAGTGCTGTGTCTGGAATATATGCACTATAAAAAGATTATGACTGCAGAAAAGAAGTGCCATGAAAATATGCAAGAGAAAGAAAGGAGAAGAATAGATATGGCGCATATAGACCGATTAAACTTCAGTTATCAGAGCGGAGGCAAATAAAAGAGTAGCCTGCAAAATACTAGAAGATGAATGAAAACAATAAGCTAACCAGATTTTCATATATTTCAACTGCAGTCAAATTCTATCAAAGGAAATGACACGACGTTGATTATCTGTAATAAACATAATTTGCTATGATTTGTATTCATAAATTTAATCAGTATCATCCGGTTTTATACCTGAAATGTTATCATGAATCAAAAAAAATTCCAAAGTTAATTACAGGAAATATTTTGTGGCTTGCAATGTATTTACATGTAATTTTAGGATTACTTTGATTTCTTTTTCAGAATAAATATGACAAAAAAAGAACTCTAAGCTATTAAATCAAACATACTCATAAAGTTCAAAACATTTATTGAAAAAAAATGCTTTAAAAGCGAGCTGTATAAATGTTTCGCCACACCTCAAAGATATGCAAAATTCAAGTAAATAGATAAACGAGATGTCTAAAGGCGAGCTTCAAAAGAGATAATATTATCTTTAGAGAATAAAAGAGAATGGAATGGGCTTTAAATCAAAAGAATAATAACCAAGGGTAAGGGATAGACTGCCAGAAATATAGACCCCAAAAAGCGAACTTCGAGGAAGGAAGATCCTGGAATATCTGATGACCCAGAGGCAATCTTCAAAGCCCTAGAGGAAATCAAAAGGTTTGAGACCTAGGGTGAAATAGGGTCAAATCAAAAGGTGAAATACGTCCGAATCAAAAGGATTGGGATGCACGGTAGAATAGGTTCAAAGCGAAAATTCTAATCCGTTAATGAACAAGGCCTTAAGATACGAAGCAGAGCGGAAAATCGTCCCAAATGGAGAGATAAGACTTGAAGGAAAGCGTAAATCCACAAACAGTCAGGAGTATTTTCAAACAAATTAAGAGATGAGCACAATTAGCTGGCGTTCATTAAAATAAAAAGACCAGAATTATGTCGTCTATTAGATAAAGAGATTTTTATTATAACAGAGAACCACTGGCACATTTTTATTTGAGAGTTAACAAACAAATTAATATAGCATAACAAATTTTGATCAATATAAAATGACGTAGGAATTTCAGAAAAACTTCAGACTTAAAACATTTTAGTAGAAATTCCTTTAAAACTACAGATTAAAATAGAGGTACAATCAGAGCAGCACGGTGAGTAAAATGATACTAAAAATTATAGGTAGTTTTATGAAAAGATACCCTTTTGAACTAGCGTGATGTACGTATGCTGCAAAAGCCCCGAATGTGATAGTGTTGCTGGAACCGAAAATTTATACAAGAAAGAAGCAGGTCAATTGGAAAGGAATATTATAATAACTGAGAAATGATATACAAAAATAATTTCATTTTTGAAACTTACTGGTTGCAATGTAAAGCATGGTAATTATAGCATACCAATGATAAGGAACAATAACAGATCAGAGATAAATATGATGATCAAGAAAAATCTGAAGAAATGAGGTATGAAAGAAATAAACATAAAAATATGATGACAAGTGTAATAAGGCCTAAACCAAATCAGTGACGAAAAGGGAAGACATAAACATGGAAATGAAGCCCATTTGTCAAAGATTGAAATAATAATAAAGAAAATAAAAATAGAAAAGACACCGTAGTAAAAGAAAGAAAATGAGTGACAGAAAGAAGATAAGTGAAAGCTGTGGTAAAGTAAGACAAAAACAATGCTGATGCAATAATATAAGAAACATAAGAAGATATTATAGCAAAAAAATAAAACATTGTCTACAGAGATCTGGAAGGTTTGAAGGACTATCGCAAACGCTCCTAATATTTTCTTCCTTGTAAACAACACTTTCTTAAGCTGAAATATTAAAAAATATATATATATCATTTTTCCTCGAGTTGCCATTACATTATTAAATTACCCCAAACTAAGGAACTTATTGAGAATTTAAGCCAGAGAGAAAATTAATCATCATTCCTAACTTCATTTCAATAAAAACACAAAATACCTTTAAAATTTTTCTGGAAAGAAATCCATATTTTGCAACGTAAACAATAACTCAAAACACCTATCTAAAAAAAAATCATGAGAAAACTAACATTTAAGATTTTTCAAATATACTTTTAAGCCAACATTACAATTCAGATTTTGCCACGAAAGTACGATCCAAAATATTCTTTACTCTTAATCTCTTTTTTAAAAAATATATATATATTTCTTTAAACACACGCTGTCGGCACGCCTGGATAATTTTCACTTATTTCTCTGTTTGGAGATTTTTCTTTCATTTCCATTTTTCTTTTGGACTTTTTTCACTTTAATTTATCTAAGAGCACCAGCGCACGATTTTAGCTTGGGACAAGGCTTGTTTTGACTGCACTTTATTTCTTGGCCTGCGAATATGTCATGACATCCACACACAACGGCTTATAGCGATCAATAGTTAATGTACAAAGTGATTGAGGGTAAAACCATTGTATATAAGTAAATCTTCATCGAAGGCAAAGCATATCAAAACCTTATACCAGAGAATTTCTTAGGAGACCCAAGCTTTTACAACTGAGATTCGAATTTTTGGGAAAATTATGAAAATGGAAGACATGTGTTTCAAAGCTTTCAGTCTAAAGACAGTTTTTGCAATGGAATCCATTTTTGGAGTTTTTGCATTCTCTAACGTTCTCCTTTTTTAGATGTATACATCTGTGCCACGTGACAGTTATATGATCAGTTTCTGTAGATACATTGTTTTTTAATCTTGTTCATCAAGAGTAGAAACTTATTAGGGTCTGTCCACCGATATAATCATGACTAACATACTTTCATTCTGGGAGTACATACAAGACTTACAGTAACTAGCTACTCCTTTCTTAGGCCTAGTTCCCCAAAATAATTCCCTCAGCTACCTCTAGGTTATGTTTGTCACTTACATTAGAGCCCAGTTGCATTGTGTATTCTAACAACGGAAATGATTATTAATGATTTCTACACTTTGTTAAGTACAAAAACATAAGCCTCTCTTTTTGTATTCAGATACTTACCAGAGATTCAGTGACGATATCAGTGGAGGCTGTGGTTTACTATCGAGTCTCTGATCCTATTGCAGCAGAAAACAATGTGGAAGACTTCAGGTATTCACATGAAAGAATGTTTAAACAGTAGTCAAAGACAAAAAAAAAATATATATATATGTAAGAGATTGTTCTCATCAAAAGTCTTTGACAGTCATATGTTGTGAGGGACAGTAGTCTTTATGTAAGAGATTGTTCTCATCCAAAGTCTTTGACAACCCAAGTTGTGAGGACAGACTCTCTTGTTTTCTTTCCATCTCTGCTACCATGATTCTAAGTCTTGGAAGAAAAAGATCGCGGAGAAATCATGAGGTGTTTGACTTACACGAGAAATAACTTGGGAACAGTAAGCCATGTTCTTCATGGAAAGTACAGTTGCTATAAAACATCTCTATTTATAGTATTCTGGGGGGACTACTCTAGGGTGAGATGCGTTCCAGGAGAAGGTTAACGAAAATTATATTCGAGACAATAACATAAAATCGAACTTAGTGTTTGGTTACATTTGAATAAACTCCTGTGACTGAGGTTATACAACTCTACAGTAATACTTAACCAAAATAATAACATCAGCAATCCAAGACTAAAATCCATTAATGAACCTTTTCTAAGACAATATGCATCGTAGCAAAATGGCAGGTGTTTTAGACCGTCACTGTTCATGCATCATACTTCATTTTCATGTATGGTCATTTTCCCAGGTATTCAACATTTTAAGAGAAAAAAATTCCGTTCACAAAATGGAAAATTTTCCCATACAGTCTTCCTAACCCTCAGAAAACGACAGAGAAGCTACACAGAGGCATCTGGTGACGTTCTGGAATGCGTGCCAGAGATCTTTCTATAAAAGACCCTACCAACCTTGGAACGCATCTTATCTGGCTATGAGATTCAATTGACATATCGGGCAATCCCTTCTAAATCATTGTTCAGTTCGGCTTTTTTTCTAATCAATGGAGTATATTTTCATATAGAGAAATCCCCCCCTTTTATATTACCTTTTTTTCCTTTTCAGATAAAGTTCAGTACCACAGTGTTAAATTTGAAGATTTGGTTGGATTCGAGGTAGCTTTAGAAAGATTAATAATATCCTTTCAGTAGCGAGAGGTCTTATTTTTTGTCCCACTAAATAGTTTCAGGGCAGTTGTTACACCCACTTTCCCTCGGGAACTAAATGAATGTCACCCTAACCACATTATTTACAAATAACAAATCCCTATATTCATACTAGTTGTAAGTAGCAATGGCAGCGATAGAAACAGATTTTTCTCATCAAGCAAAGGTGTGCTTTAAAGACACTGGTCTATTATCAGTAGATTTCATATTTTCTAGGACTGAATATTGTTCCTGTTCTTTTACAACTTACAAGGAGAGCTCATTGGTAAAATATAAATTGACAAAGACTGAGATCTATATGTATCTCTCACATTTTCATGAATGGAAAGCATTCCCCAATCCCTACCTAAACTTGATGTTAGGGAAATGTACTTAAGCGTACTGGACTTGGTATTCCCGTCAAAATTGATCCCCAGCAAATAAATTAGTATTACATTACTCCGGCTATAACATTCTTCCTGTGCTGTTTGCTTATGAATAACACTGCATTCAACTCGGCACGTTCTATTTTATGGAAACGTTTTCCAAGATAAATAAACAATGGTATTCGTCTGCTAGTATTTTTATATTATATCTCTGCAGAGTATAATAAGAGTTATGAGACGTTATGTCGTAATATTCTGCAGAGTTTGCAAACAGGCAAACCATTAATATCATATGCACTGAAAAGTCAAGACTTAATGTTGTAATTTTCTGTGGAACATCCTATGTGTAAAATAATCATATCATGATCTCTTCTACTGACTTCAACAGCTATAAGGTACAAATTACAGTTCATTTCTGATGTGCAAAATTAAAATATTGTTGATTATGGACCTATGTAGAACATAGATTGATTCCATATGCTGACAAATAGATTATTATGAATAAAACCACTGAATCAGTCCTTCTTAAAGATCTGAGTTGCGTCATCTGTAAAGCTCCCATTTATGGTTAAGAGAGTATGTTTAATCTCAAGAGCCGTTTTTGTAGAAAAGTATGTAAACGCCCTTACCTGCCAGTTTCAGGCCCTTAGTTATATGCAATACTTAGCTATCATGTTTTTCACATTTCCTCTTGTTTTGTTTTTCTTTTCTCTTTTTACCTGTTTTCAACAGGTATATAACTTTTTCTATCTCTCCCCTTCATAAACCTTTCCAAATTACCATACTATTTATTTCTGTTGCTTTTTCTCCTCCTGTTCACAATGTCTTTTTCCATTTATAACCATTCTTGTGTCTGTGCATCATCCACGTTCTTTCTTTTTTACCTTTTCCACTCACTACTCATTTCTATAATTTGTCTCTCACATAACCGCTGCCTCCTCCCTTCCTCACCTTTTCTTCTTTCTCAATGTCTCTCCGGTTCGACCTAAAAACCCACTTCCACTCATTTTGGAATCTCTCTCTCTCTCTCTCTCTCTCTCTCTCTCTCTCTCTCTCTCTCTCTCTCTCTTTTCTTCTTCTTCTTCTTCTTCTTCTTCTTCTTCTTCTTCTTCTTCTTCTTTTCTGACTCTAAGCCACACCTCCAATCGTGCCAGGATTTCCTTTTTTACAGAATGATTTCTAACAAGCTCCCAGTAATCCCCAATCAAAGGACATAAGCTCCCCTCATTCCCCCACCCTCCCCCCCCTTTCCATAAATATCATTCCCTTTGTTTTTCCTTGCGGATTATTATCATTAATATTATTATTAGAAATCTGATGTGTTCAAACATCATACAGAACAATATTTAATGACTATATGTGTAGATATCAAATGAAGATATGTAAATCGACTAAAAAAGGAATGTATGCAACCAAATGTAGCAATATACATGAAAAAAAATCGAATGCACATCAGTAATATCGTTTTTACAAGACGTTCTGTTCTTGGTCTGATATATTCTCGTTGCTTGGAAGGACACAAGAGACTTATTTTAATAACAAATATACAAATTAGAAACCTACGCTCTCGGGAAAAAGATGTCATGTTCTACAACTCCAATAATGATGAAGCTTAGTCTATGTAAGGGCAAAAGCCTAGAGTTCAATTTTAGGCTCGTTTTATAATGGCACTTGCCAGAGAAAAATTGCATTTTCACAAAATGTGAAATTAAAAAAAAAATCTGTAGCTTTATTGGCAATTTTCATTCACACCTTTGTCTGATGGAACATCAATAGCTTACTGAAACAATGTAGAAAGAATTTAAAAAAGACATGCTGTTATCCAACTAAAAAATATAAGCAGAAAATGAGAAACGAGAAAAGCCTAGACGCTGCCTTGCGCTGAGATTGGTGTATTTTGAAAAACAATAGTCCTGATTTTTCTGTTAGGTGCTGTAGTCAATTCATTTACTGAGGCCGCGCCTTGATGTAAACATATCCTCCTTTTTTTATCAGGTGAAATATCTCATTTTTAATCCTCAGACCTCTTTGATACACTTCTACCTCTCCCATTTTCATTTCGGTGATCTGATCTCTCTTTTTTTTTAATCCATTCTTTTTAGCGAAAGCTTTGAACCCCAAAATCTATTAGTAGCATAATTTCGTTTTTAGCCTAATTAGATCCGAATGGGATGTCCCGTTAATTACCACTTGGGTCTCTTGAGCCATTAGTCTAAGTAGTCCTTAGTCTTAGTTGGATTAAGTAGAATGTCTCTAGAATGGTCTATTTAGTGGTAGCCCAGAACACGTACATTGGAATCCCCTATCCAAGAGAATATCAGATATAATATCAGATATAATATGAAAGAGATTCTAATTATGTCATTCACAGAGGAATACGTGTTTATTTCTTTGTTTTCTTGGTCGTGGCATGAATGGTATACCATAACTTCTCAATGTTCACCGTGGAAAAAAAAAATAACCTTCAGAACTGATACTCACTTCTCGAAATGAGAATTAAATCGCATGAGCTGTTCTAAACCCTTTAGTAGACCTTGCCTTGACATTATTATTATATAATATTTCCCATGATACGAAACACCTCTGCGTTTATGAAAATACAATTAGGATATACTAAGTTGACGGGGAAAAAAAGAAAAGTGGAGAATGCATTTAGATTACAAATAGGTCGACATTATTACAGTATCTTCCAGATTTTCGCCCTTATGATTGTGTGACGCATGCCGTACTCTTTATCATTTTTTCTTCCTTTTTTTATTTTTCCCTTTATTTTTCTTATTTTTTTGTTTAGTTTTCGGACCACTGTTGCACTGCCAGCATGTCGTTGAATATAAAACTTTAATCTTGTTTTGAGCACTAGTTCGTCTGTTGTCACTGTGAATCTATAACTGCAGGATAGAGCAACTGCCTGAAACATTAGCCTTCATGTGTGCAATCTCGGGATGTCATTATGACTGGGGCTGGAATGACCAACTCGCAATATGTGTAGTATGATACGCGCAGTGCTCTATGCTACAGGCTTAATCTAATTAAACGGTTTGACCATCCATATATCCATTCCTATAAATTTAGAAAAGAAGAAAAATGCCACTTATTTCAAAAATTATATTCCACCTGCATCTCAAAATGGCGGGGCAAAATAGAGGGTGATTAGAGCCTGCCTTTAAAAACATACCTTGGTTTCGGCCTATGGTGTTCTGGTGGTCGAAAATAATGAATGCATTTTGCCCCTCCATATAACTTTCCTCCAAAGCCCTCCCTTCATGTATCTCCCCCTCACAAACTTGCCCTCCATAAATTCCCCCTACAAACCCACCCCACCAACCACACACATCTGGTTATACAAATGTCCCCGTCATATTTCCTTCTCCAGTCGCACCTTCCATACATCTTTCATCCAGACTCTCCCTCCATACGTCGTCCCTTCGAACTTCCATACGTCTCAGCCTCAAGCTTCTTTTTCATACGTTTCCCCATAACTCTCTTTTCAGAACGTCTCCTCTCCAAACTTGTGCTCCATCTCTCCCTCCAAAATTCGATCCATTCATCTTTCCCACCTTCCCTACCAACAGACGCTCCTCCGACCCCCAACACCATACATCGTTCACCAAGCTTCACCAACACGCACCAACCCAACCTTCCCCATATCACTTTCAAAATATTCCTTTCGTATATCTTCCACCAAATCTCCTTTGCTTCCCCAGTCAAATCTCAAATTTACATATCTCCCAAGTGTAAAGTTCAAAAGTCATCCTCCAGAATATCCCCAGTTATATATCTTCCAACATAACAACTCCCCCCCAACCCCAGGCCCCGCCACCCACCATTCAGACATTTTATCCACCAGTTTTCCAATCCACATCTTCCTCAAACCTCTCATACAGCTTCCAGCTGAAACCTCCCACTCGTCCATACGTCTTCCATCAGAATCTTCCAGCCATACATCGTCCGACTCCCCTTCCCCCTCCCATCTTCACGTAACCCCCCAACCCTACTCCAACCTGCCTCCAGCGAAGGTTGAGGATCTCTAATCAAAGCAAAGGTGTTGAAAGATTGCTTCTGTATATTTTCCAGCTTTGTGTGTAATTATCCAAACTGAGCTGTATTTCAGCTTTATGTGTATAACTACTCAAATTGAGCTGTATTCCAGCTTTGTGTGCGATTCCACTCAAAATTCATGCTGTCCTGGGACTTTTTTTTCTTTCAAGTATTTTTTTTCTTTGTTTTTCTTTTCTGTAGGGTACGAGGGTTTTGTAAACTCTGCAGGACTTGAAACCCAGGTCTCATTTTTTAATTTTTATTTTGGCTCTATCATGCTGATTAGTGATTTCATTTTTCTTTTACTTTATTGTAAATATTTAGTGGAGACCGTGTATTTTTATGCATTAGCAAATGCTGTCCAATTTTCTTCATCACCATAGTATTAGTAATATTTTGTGAGCCCGCGTATGTCCAAAAATCACTTTTATGACCTTTTTCACAAACACTGATCAGCAATTGGACTTATTATCCTGATCTGACAGCAACTTTTTGAACCAATGACGGACTGAAAAAATGAACAAATTACCAAGGTGAATTACATATAAACCAGAACACCCATATTATTTTTCATTCACTGACAAAAAAAAAAAAAAAAAAAAAAAAGGAATGCTGCAAATCAAGTACGTTTTTCATGAGCAGCTCGATCCCCCTTCTAATTTCTCCCCTTCACCAATATGCATTGAATTTTATTTTCTAACTTAATAAAAGAATAAAAAAAAAATGATTGCTTTTTGCTTCTCTGTTGGTTCACCCCTCCCCTTTACCAGATCCCGTGTTAACTCCCGTTTTCTATTTAACCCCATTTTCTATATACTCAACAACCAGCCAACATTGACATTAACTGGTGATGGCCCGCTACATTATATGTCACTCCAATGTTCTCTGTTTTTCTCTGTCTCTCTGTCTCTTATCTGTCTCCACAGAGCAACTTTTTTCTCTTAGGTCAGAATGACTTTTGGGATATATACATGGTTTTTACTCCTATGTCAACCGCTGCTTTTAAGTAACGCTGCTGTGAAAAAAAAAAGGAGAAAGATATTTCTTAGTTCGTATGATTTATAATGGGTTATGGTT
This sequence comes from Macrobrachium nipponense, assembly GCF_015104395.2. Lineage (NCBI taxonomy): Eukaryota > Metazoa > Arthropoda > Malacostraca > Decapoda > Palaemonidae > Macrobrachium > Macrobrachium nipponense. The sequence goes on from NC_061108.1 coordinate 119,746,553, forward strand.
CTGTTCATTTTTAATTTCTTTTTCAACTGGAAATGATTCCGATTTTCTGCCAAAGAGATTTATCGTTTTTTTCTTTTAGATTTTTTGTCCTTTTTTCCTCCGAATGAAATTTTTTTGATGCTTTATTTTTTTTCCTGCTGCTCTTCCTCAAATATGAAAATGAACAAGACAAAAAAAGAAACGCTTATTTTTCCCGCCTTATCTTTCCGCCAAAAATTCCTGTGAAGCTATTTAGAGGGCCTGCTGCTTGAAGGAATTTCTAGAACTCATTATTTTTGACGTAGATCAGTTTCTTTGTTCATTTCTGAGTAATATTTGTTCACTTGAAATGCTTTAGAAGACTGACATTTTTCATTTTCAACTTGTGGGTCATGGTGGTGTTGTTCTCCTGGCTTGGCTGTCCTTTAACTTTAAGCATGGTGGTGCATAGCTAATCAATACTGATACGAGAGCATACTTTATTTATAAGTATACGTTTTTTATTTACTTATATTAATTCCATGTGATGTTTTTTCTCCATTCCAGCTTGTTGGCTTAGCTGTAGAAGAATGTTTGTAGCGGTGCTTTTGAAAAAAAAAATATATGACTTAGTTTTTATCTTGTCACTAACAAGTAGAGTTTTTTTTAGCATTTAGCCATCTCTTTTTCGTGTGTGTGTGTGTGTGTGCGTGCGAGGCGTGATGACGTTTCTGCAGAGCGACTGTGGTGTCTGCTGTGAGTGACTGCGTGTGCTGTGCCCCTGGGTGACCTGTGGTTGACCATATCTTTTAGGAATTTGGGAATGTGGGAGACCTAAAAGTGAATGCCCGAATGAATCGAATAATGAGGGAACATGTCATATTAGATCACATGTCAGCCAAAAATGAATAATGATATGGCCTGTACGTAGTAGTACATATAACTTCGTTAAGCTAAGAATGAGTCAAATAACTGTTGTAAAGGTTGAAATGAAATGGTAAGTAGAAGATCACATTTACCAAAAATCTATATTGAAATGTTACATGTACATATAAGTATTTACTCAAACTTGGTTTTTTTATATTATATTCATGTATAATAAAACCTTTTATGGTATGGTGTAAATTTCAATTTGTTTATGCGGATGTGGTATAATAGCAGTCAATTTCATTAAAAAGCAAAATGCAATTTAACATTTAATCTCCGGAACTTCTGCACAGACAGAAACGCATATATAATCACATAAGGCACTCCTCGCATATATGTATGCATGCACTCATGCATACATATATATATATATATATATATATATATATATATATATATATACATATATACATATATATAATACATATGTTATATATATATGTATATATGCATATATTTCATGTATATGTATATACTATATATATGTGTGCATTATAAAAATATTTTATACATATCTATATATACATATATATATTATATATATATATATATATATATCTATATATTATATATATATATATCTATATATATATTATATATCATATAATATATAATATTATATATATATATATACATATATGTATATAATATACTATATTATATTATAATATATATTATAGATATGTATATATAGTTCGTGATTATGTATGCGTACATAAATACATAACTCCCGCCAGAAATATGAAAAATAGGTAAGAGAGTATCAAAGGAGTAAAAACTAAAAAATAAAAAAAATATATCGATCCCTATCATTAGCAAAAACAGAATCAATCGTCATTCAGTATTTCTTGACTAACAGTAAATAAGAAAAACTGCATTTTGCCTTTCCATCATCTTCGTTTCCTTTATTTAAATTTTTTTTAGTTTTTTTTTTCTTTCTCACCATTTCGGTTGAATTTCCTTCAGACGTGAATTCTCTCTATTGTGGTCCTCAGTCCCACTCCTCCATATCACTCGTAAAGTACACCATCTGTCCTGGATTGGCACAATCAGGAACTCTCTCTCTCTCTCCTATACTATAATCTGCTTATCCCTTCTCTCTCTCTCTCTCTCTCTCTCTCTCCTCTCTCTCTCTCTCTCTCTCCCTTTAATCTGCTTATCTTCCTTCTGCTTTGAAGCTCGTGAAATGGTGCTGAGGGCTATGTTGGACCACTCTCCCTTCTCCTTCCCATACCCGGTTCTTCTTCTCCACTTCCCCTCCTACTCCTTCTCCTCCTCCTCCTTCCCTTCCTCCTACTCTCATTTCCTCGAGCCTAGCCATGAGTCCCTTCAGTCCTCTATCCCATCCTAATTTGCCCGAACCACTTGGTCCTTTATTTTGGGCATTTATCTACTTCCAGGTTCCTACTCGAGTTCATTTGAGTGTCTTTATCAATGTCTTTTTTTGGGGGGCGTACGCCCTCTGTTTGAAGTTTGATTATTTTATTTCAGCCCTTATTTTGCATCTGTTCTCCTGTGGAAATATGTCTTGCCCTTTCCATTTCCTCATTCCAACAATATTATTATTATTATTATTAATTATTATTATTACATATTTGGGGGTGTGGGATTTTCTAAATTCTTACTTACTGGCCGTGCTTTTTCTTATTCCATTTATTATTCCTTTTCCATCTTCATCATTGCAAATCTTTTAGCGTTTGGAATATATCCTTGAAGTCTTTCTCATTATTCTTGTTACCGTATGGTCTAAGTGCGCGTTCATCAGCGAGGCCTACATGGGGCGTGCGTCCACTTATTCCATGTTACTTAAGTTTTACTACAGCCTACATATTTGCATTCGTTCTCGTTTTTTCAGATATCTTGCCCTTCACTTTTTTCTGTCTATGATTTTTCTCCTGTATAGCCTATTTGCCTGAGATTTTCCCCAGCTATGTTGTGACTAAGGTTAGCTTTTGAATGAGATTTTTATTTAATAACATTTTTCAAGGCTTTGATGAGTCTTCTTTTTTTTTTTATTGGCAGTGGTCATTTTTTGAGTTCTGACTTCCATTTGTCTTATGGCTTGGCTTTCCAATCATTATTTGTCTCTTTTACAGTCGTTCATCTTACAACTTACCGTTTATTTTTGATTTAATCTTATTTTCCCCTGAACATTGAAGACACGTCTAAATGCCTAAAGATATCTTGATATTGGCAATCGTTTCCCGTCATCCATTTTGGAGAAGCCTTCTGCCTCTGGTGAAGGGAGCCTCCAACAGATGTCACCGCACGCACATGACTTCTTCAGATGCAGCCACCGAACTAATCCCAAGTTCACCTCGACTTTCCTCCTAAGGCTTTTGTTTATCCCGAAACGCAGGTCGCGTATGACGTCATTTGGACTTTAGTTTATTTTTTCTTTCTTTCTTTCTTTTCCCCCCTTTATTCTTCCTCATTTTTCATCATATTTCAACGGGAAACATGTTAATTTCTTAATTCTATAGTTTTCTTTTTTTCTCTCTCTCTCTCTACATTCCGTTGTTAATTTTTTCCGTGTTTAAGCCCGCATTCCTTTGCCGTATTTTAAGGCTTAAGAAATTGACCTGCAAATACGTTAGGTGTATGAAAATCCCTTACACTTAATAAGACGAAAACCCCCTAATTTCCATTCACCGTATTTCAAAGAATACTCTAAATCATCCAATCATTTCTAAGTTCTCTATTTTTTCCCCTAGTTTATTTTTATTTTATTTAATTTGAATATAACTTTATCACTAATGCATAATTGCTAATTATCCTCATAGTATCTATATGCTATATAATGATACCTGTAGGATCCCTATATTCCTAAAATTGTTCACTAATAAGTATTAAGACTCCGTCTACTGCTTATGCAATAATAAATTAAGAATAACTAATTCCTCTCCTTCTAGGGTGTTTGAGCACTTAACATACAAGAGAATAAATGTCTATCTTGGTGTGAATGAAATGGTTTTGAATTATTTGGACTGAGCTGAGTTCATGTCAGAGGGTAAAAACACTGTTATTGTTATTCATTAACAGGCCGATATTCTCTACAGAGCGTTAAAATATTAGGAAAGGTACTAAGAAAGTAAGAGTTAAGAATGTATGGCAGCGTTTTGAAGGTATCATCTAAAGAGAACGATATTACCAAACTAAAAAGGCATTGAAATTCTGATATGATGCTACTGCATTAGGTAAGGTAATCGTTAAATGTCACAATATTTCTGGTGATCTTGCATGTGCTACTGGCAGGCGAGACGGAAAAACTTGGCATAACGAAGGCTAGAGGTGTCCTTTCGTTCTGTCTCTCAGTAGACAGACAAGGGATTTCCCGTCAGAATGACTCAAAACTGGTCCAGGGAGATATGAAGGAAATTTCCATTTTTATAGTGTCATTTATAAATTTGTTGTTACCGTTTTAAGCAATTTAACCAATGAAACTGTGATAATCTCGAGCACTGAATACAAGTTTTTTACCAGATAGGTACGTTGCTTTAAGTTGCAGTTATTTCTTATACCTGTATTGTTATTACTCTTATTATTATTATTATCGTTGTTTTTATTACAAGGTTCACTATACGTAAAAATCCATTATTACTAAACATTACAATCACACCTTAATTAGAGCACAGCATGCATTCATAAATAAATCAGCTAAAAACAATCAGAAACACACCAATGATATAAACTTCCGTCTAACGCAACATTCAGCCCAGCAGATGGCGTGAGAGCCACTTCCGTTGCAATACAATCCGCTGAAGTCAGGGAGCAAGAACGGTCCTAATTCACTTTTGCTGACTGAGAGACCTAAAAGACCTTTTTTCCCGATATTACGCAGGTCCTTTCGAGAGACTCGGTAACAGTGGCCGTCGATGCTGTCGTCTACTACAAGATCTTCCGACCGATACAAAGCGTTACTAGTGTGTCGGATTATAGGTGATTTGTAGAAGCACTTTGGAAAAGAGAAAAGAAAACTAAACTAAGAGAGCAGAGCGTTTCCTGTTCACGTTTCCTCTGGTCACAAAAACTCGTTCTCACTTTCACTCTCGGAGAGGATTCTGTTGGCTCAGGTGCGCTCTAAGCCGTGAGTGATGGCGGTGGGGTCCTCCGAGCGGATGAGGCGCACGTATCCTTTTTTTCATTTTTAATACACACACACACACACACATACCCATACACACACTCATATGCATATATGTGTGTATGTATATAAACATATATAAATAAAGATATATGCCACGAAGGAAAAATAAACGAAGGAGGTCTGCAAGATCTTTCGACGTTAAAAGTCCTTTACTGAGCAGAGACGCCTTCGTTTATTTTTCCTTCGTGGCATATATCTTTATTTATGGATTTATCACGTTCCTAACTTTCGTGATTCAGTTATACATAAACATATATATAAATATAATTATATATATATATATATATATGTGTGTGTGATATGAAAGTATACTTGTGCCTCGTTTGTCATAATATGCATGTTACAACGTATTAAAAATTAGGTCATTAACTACATGCAATTCACACCTATGAACAGAAAAACGTAAATATACAAACACACTTCTATTCCAACGACAACCGTGTGGCGTGAGGGCTCCATCGCCATTCATTCACTGATGAAGAAGAGTATCTGTACCAGCATGAGGAAATAATCTAAAGCTCCAATTCTTGTATCTCTGTACCACTGCATTCACGAAATGTAAAGATTCACTACGCAAAAAGGCTCCTACTCAGTGCATCTTGGAATTCTCGTTTAACTCAAGAATGGTCTGTTTACATTCAGTCTCTTTACTAGATCAAATTTAACTCCTTACTTTATCTTCTGAGTATATTTTAATTAACCACATTCAACTAAATAAAATATTCTTATTTTTAAATATCTACTTTTAAATCATTTTTAATCATATTTTCATATAATCAAGTAAACTATTATAATTACTTTGATCATATTTAACCAAGGAGTTATCAATCATATTCGGAAATAGTATATTATTTTCTAAACTATTTCCTTACGACATCTTCTGAGCAGACCCAAGAGAGTATTTCAACCAAGATGCAAACGTTTGCCTGAGTATACTTTAGAGGTGTACTGTATTCCAGTGTTTAATATCACGTAATATTTGGTACATTACAGGTGTACTGTATTTCAGATGTTAAATCTCACGTCATATTTGGTCATTTTTCGTATGGACGTTCATAACTACTAAATTGTGAGGCTTATTTTTGGAAAGCTTGAAGCAAAAGACTGAACATGACTATTGCAGAATTCAGGACAAGTTTTTACCGGAGTATCTGTATGAATTTAATTTTATTGCAAATTTCTTAAAATTGCATGATCCAGTAATATATTGTTTCTAATAAAATGAAGGGCATGATTATGACAATTTACTTTGGCCAGCACTGTCTTTCACATCCCTCGTTCCCAGAATGAGGATATTCTATCTTTTCCGAATTTCATGAATGGTCCAGCCTACTCCCTTTCAAAAGTGTTCTCCAGAAATAGAAATTCCAGTTATGATAGAGTAAAAACTTGTCCAAAATGAATATAAGAAATAGACAACACTGTATTGAAACCAACATAGAGAATGAATAAAAGACATTCTATCTCAACCTTACAAACCAAAACATTGTAATTATCATAGAATCGAGCATTGTTCAAGTTATTTTGGCTTATACCAGACGCTCTGAAATTTATTCGAACAATGAAAGTATAATTGCTAACGAATATGATTTCTTACGCAGCTATTTAAAAGTAAGCCTCACAATCACAATTTACTATATTGAACAGAAAGCATATTTGATTATAGATGTGTAACTAATTCTTGACTGTAAATTCTCACCGAAATTCACATTCGTAATTCATTCTATGTATTGGAAAAGCTAAAGATAATCACAGCTGCACCGAACTGTAAGTAATGCCTCTCATTTTTGCTTCCAATCTCGATGTGTCAAAAAAATAAGTAATTTTCCTCGTTGATCATTAAAACCAGTTAGACTTGAACTGTAAATGTGCCTTTTGTATGAATAATGAATGATATGTGCTGAAATGTGCACCGATTTACAAGAAGCTAACAACTTTATATTATATTTCTTTTACTACAGCGAGCTTCAGAATGGCTGTATCATGTTAATTAAGGTGTTAAACGAATATCCAGCGTCGCTAGTTTTGGGAGTTTGTGAAAAACAAAAAAACAAAAAAAACAAAAAAACAAAAACGAAAAGTGTAATCCTTTGTCTGTTGAATATCAAATGCATTTCCGTGTGTATGAAATCAACGAAAGACTATACATAGGCATGACTGGTAATACAAATCAACTATTACACGACATTTTTCTTTTTTATCAATCTTTGTTATCTTTTCTTGTTCTATTCGCTATTCCTAGTGTACCACTTACCCTTCAAATTAACTGCAGCGTGTCTCTTATTGGATTTACATACCAAGCACTTCTTCAAATTCATTCTCAATAAAATTCGTTCAAGTTATTCAACTCAACAAAAGTAATTCTACGTGGCTAAGAACTTCGGACAAAAGTGTTACTCTAGAAAAACTTTCTATTTATATATATAAAAAAACAATTCTGATAGTTTTTAAAGTTAACCATATCCACAGAGAGAGATAGTTTAGGCTGCCCTGAATGGATTCAGAAACTTGATTAATTAAGGCATACTTCAACGAAAAGAAAATATTGAATGGAAGGGACCCTAAAGACTAGAGGTCCTTATAAAAAGTAAAAAAAATTCAGACCTGCAATCCAAAATTTAAACCAGTTTAGAAAGGTAACATTTTCATGGAATGAAGACAAATCTCAAGTGAAACTTAAATGAATGAAGATATTACTTTAAAAGAAGCTCACCTTTATGCCCTCCGAGTATCACAGCAGAGTAAGAAAAAATCATGAGAACCTAAGGAAAATTTTGTAATTCAACATGGGAGAGGTGGGGGGGGGGGGGGGCTAGGTCAAGCTATCTTTTGAAAAATGAAAAAAAGGAATGAAGGAATTTTCATATGTCAAGGTTCCTTTCATAAAAATTATTAAACCTTAGAGAGCGGTAACTTTCGAAACATTAAGGTACTACAGGTACTACAAGAAGTATGGAGGTTAGAAATCAAAGCCCCACCCATCAAAACTAATGAAATATTAGATGAACAAGTACTTTCGAAACTAAAAACACAATAGGAAGTAGTATTTTCCATAATTAATACCAAACCTTATGAAAGAGACAACTTCGGGACAGGCCCTTGAAGAAGATATGGCTTTGGATATGAGGAAGCTTCTTGTCATAGAATAAAATGAATTTTATAAGAAGGTACATCATAGAGGAGGGAGATTACCACTAGAGGCACCAACTTCAGGCATATAGAATCCTTCCGGGAACCCATCACGCCATAAAATAGCGAGATCCCTTGATTGCAAAAAGCTAAAAAAAAAAAAGCATTTCCGAATAACAGATCATTCCATGGATCTTATAGCTTTAAAAAACACGTCCCTTCAAATAAGATGGCACAAGAATGAATTGGACCTTTGAAAATAAAACATTCCGCCATTGAAATAATCGAGCCTTAGAAAAAGAATACTGCTGAATAATAAGGGCGTTAGAAGTAACGATTTAAAAAATATAGAGAGATACGTTCCATAAAACTAATCAAGACTGATAAAGGGATCTCTGAAAAGGAGGATGCTAGAAAAAATAAGAGTTCTAGAAGTAAATAAGCATTGCAAATAATTATTATATAAAAATAACTCAACCTTAGAGGAATGTATACTTGAAGCACAGGATTTACAAAAGTAGAACCTTTCCATATACTAATAGATCCTTAGAAAAGCCTGTGCCGTCAGAAATGAAGAAAAGCCAATAAAAGAAATTTAGAAAATGTGATCTATGGGTCTCAGAAATGAAGAATCCTTAGATGGAGAAGAATCAACATGAAAACAAGAACTAACGATGGATTAAAATGACCTCAGAAACAGAAGAAATGTAGAGGAACGAGACCCGATGTAATAAGATGGAATGTTGGACTGATGGGCTCTACTTGAAAAAGGGTCCCCAGTGAAAGGAAACCTGAAAAGAATAACTGTCCAAGAGAAGAATAATCGTAAAGGCAAAAGGGCCTGAGAGGAGAGAAAGATAGCCACTTTTAAGTACATCCTTGAAAATGGTTGATGATAAAATGTTCGTTCGCAGAAAGAGAGAAAGGGAGAGAAATAAAAAAAAAAAAAAAAAACTTAGGGACTTACTATGTAGATAAATCTTACGCATCGTCAATCTTTATCTTTCTGAAAAATGGCGTAGAAAAAGATTAAAAAAAATCCATTAGTGTTTCGACGATAACGACCCGGTATGGATGACAGTGTGATCAGTTTCAAGAAGAGATTCAGAAAAGATTACTGGAAGGGAGTATCAAAGGTAGAAAGCCCGAGAAGTCTGCCTTTCATTAAGCAAGATCTTAGTCGAAAACTAACCTTTAAAAATTAAAATTAGAGCTCTTAAAAAAATTCATTTATCAAGAAAATGGGATTTCAAAGCAGGAGGCCGTAAAAAATTCATTTATCAAGAAAATGGGATTTCAAAGCAGGAGGCCGTAGAAAATGTGAAATCCAGAAGGAAGATCTGAAGAAATTAAAGTCTAATTCTTAGAAATGTGGCCGATTTGAGAAGAGTGGGGGGTGTATAGAGGTCAAATTGAACAGTTTGTTTAACTGGCAATTTTCAAAGCCTTAATTAAAAGAACAGATGTCTTTAAAAGATTAAAACTCTCAAATAAGCTTGTCTAAAAACAGAGATTTAGCAGCACGAAGCAAAGAACGATTCAAAGGAATATCATCTGATAGATAGCTTTTTTAGCTTTTTTTTTCAAGAAAAAAATCATCTCAAGACTGAGATCAAACGCTTAATTTTCGCAAACACTTTCAAGAGAAACGTCATAGCTTGGCAAACGTCGACCCTTTAAAGAAAAAAAAAAAAAAAATAAAAAAAAAAAAAAAAGGGAACCTGAAAAAAAATTCACAAAAGTAACAGGGTACATTGAAGAAGCCTGCGGTTAGAAACAGAAACTTATCAAAGAGCTCCGCAGAACAAACCAATTTGAAGCAAATACGTCAACGTATGCTACTGAAGTTTATATAGTACAGCGTTCACGCCTCACCGTTAGCTACATACCCGTTTCGTTGTAATCAGAAATCCAACGCCAACATTTTTGATCAAAAGTGGTACTGCATCTGGTGATAATGTCGCTCAGTTTCCAGTAAGGTCTGAGGATGTTAATGGCTGCATAGATAACAATAACTGTCAAATGACTGCATTTTTCATCTCTCTCTTCTCTCTCTCTCTCTCCCTCTCTCTCTCTCTCTCTCTCTCTCTCTCTCTCTCTCTCTCTCTCTCTCTCTCTCTCTCAACATCTGCTTTATCACAAAGGTAATGTCCTTGCAATGAGACATACATAACACTATGTAAACAAGTATATATGGATCTCTTAATTAAAAATTAGCATAAGAAAGGCGGTGACTGCCCACGCAAGAAACGCGATGTTATGAATCTCTGATGAAAAATGCCTTACACGATACTACAATCACAACTAGATAAGAACTATTCATTTACTCCCGGAAACGGTAGTTCTTCACTGAGACACACGAATTCCCCGAACTTCTGACAATTGGTCCATCATGAAATGGACGATGAAAACCATCTTAAATAATTGTGACACTGGTTTGAAAGTGTTCCGGATACACTGACCACGGTTCATGGCATAATTCTGTTCTCTACAGTCACATAAGCAAAGACTTTATTGGATAATTTAAACTACATCAACGCTGGAGCAAATATATTGACGTGGAATTATAAGGGAAGATATATGAAAAGCCTCAGCAGAATAGTGTGCATTGCATATACAAAGGATAACACCAAAATTTTTCATTATAATATGTATATGAATATCAATATATGTACATATATACAAATAGATTTATACATACATACATATATAAATATATATACACATATATATACGTATATATATAAATTTCAAATTCAGGATTTCAATCACTGCGACTGCTTTTTGCATTTCTTATGCTCATGTTTCATTATCAGGTAACGAAGCATAAACGTATTTATTTGCGGGTTTTAAAATACAACAGACCACCAAGGTTTCTTTATATACGTGGACAAATTCTGGTGTTATATAGCAAAATTTCCTTACATACCCTTGAAGGAACTCGGAATATGTTTATAGATAATTGAATTAGTCTCACACTAGAAGAGAGGTCTTCCAGTCCTTGCAACTTACGTAGACATAAATAATAGCATTTGGTATGAGATGATCTTATAAAGTTATATGTGAAATTAAACCTATTTACGATGATAATTTTTAGGACAACCCTTAGCCAACTATATGATTTCGTAGTTTAAACAGTACCATACAGTGCCATTCATCTTTTTTCTTTACCACTATTTTGTTCTAATTATACTCTTATCAGTATACACACATCTGTTAATTATATTATCTACTGTATATGGGGTGTAAAGGAATGAAGCAGACTGATTTTTGCTTAATTTCATGTTATTTCTGTGATATTCTAATTTGTGCCATAGTTCAAGGTTTATTTCCTCTATTTTCTTTCAGAAAACTATTTCAGAAAAAGACTTCAAAGTAATAGACAAAATTCTGTATATTCTTAAATGTCATGCAACTGCATAAAACATGTGGACAAGAGACAATAGGAATCACAAAACTTAAACCTATGTGCCAATTGTTAGACAAAAGAACTGCATTTAACATAACCACATTACCTTTATTTGTCTAAAATACTTTGTGTATTTAATCCAATGCATATGTAATATTTTAATTGTTAGCTAGAATGATGAAAGGTTATTTTGCATTAATTCGTAATGATGACTTTTGCTCAACTCTACAGATGTAGAAGATTAGTTCCTTTGCTGTATAACTGGCTGATGTGTCAGTAGCCACAAGAGAAACCCACTTCCATACAACTTGCTTCCAGAGTAAATGATCCCCCAAACCTCTAACATAGATGAAAGGAAAGTGAAAACTTCAGTGAGATGGGAGGGGCTGTGGAAGTGACGTCACTTCCTGCTGCCACCATTTGTGTGATTTCTGGTGACTGTCGGCGAGAGAGTAATAATGTCTCTGATCTTTTTTGAGAAAAAAAGACCCTTCTCTTCCTTTGATGTGCTCTCCTTCAGAAAGATACATCCTACTTCCTAAGTCCCTCTACTTCTGATTGACCTCTCCCCTCCCTCCCTTCCTTCTCCTCTTCCTCCTACTCCTCCTCCTCCTCCTCCTCCTCCTCTTTCATCGCACCTACTCTTCCTTCTCCTTTCCATAAAGACAAACTTGTCCTCTCTCTCATCAGGTGCTTACAAGAGACTCGGTTACAGTGGCCGTTGATGGTGTTATATACTTCTCCGTTAAAGACACCATCAATGCAGTGATCAATGTACAAAACTTCAGGTAATTGACGTAGTAGACGACTGTGAGCCTTATGTCTTCACTTCATAATGTCTGTATTTCCCCCTCGGTGATGATTCATGGTGATGGTGATATGATGTTGATGATGATGATGATGATGATATTGATGATAATGATGTTGATGATGATGGTGGTGTTGGTGATGATAAGGATGATGGTGACAATAGAGTGACATTTGACAAGCAAATATTATTGTCGTTTTTAGACCTTCAGTTAGGCTGTCATCCATCTTACACCATAGCCTGAGACGTTCGTTCACTTAGATGGCAGACTGATTATTTTTAATTTTTTATATTTTTACTCCTGAAATTTTTTTTTATGAACCCCAGTGAGAATGATTTTGTCTTGATTTGTGACTGAAACCTCTTTATTTTTTCTCTCCTACTCTATTATATATATACATATTTTGTTTTAAACCAAGATACCCTTTTTTCACCTAGCAAACTGTTCTCTTTAGCGAAACTTTCCATAGAAGGAGTCCTGTCTCTCCCAAGATGTTTTTTAGGAACTATCTAATTTGCATTATGGAGTCAATATATAGATCTACAACCGTAGGCATGCGTGCTTTTTTGTACGTGTAATTCTTTATTCATGTGCATTCGTAGTAGATTAATCTAATCTTTTTTTGCACCCAGAGTGGTTATGATCATGATCAATTAAAACTCCACAAAACTATTCAATAAAAAGATGATTAATATACTATTTTTTTCCTTACATAGTTGACTTAGATCGAGGGTCGTTTGAAGTACTTGCATGAGTGCAATCTATGAGTCACATCGCATGGCCCGTGAATGCAGATTTCAGAGTAATCTCTCTTTTTCTTCCCCAAACTCTTTTCAAATACATCTCAAAGTTAAACGACATGTCATACAACTTTTTCCCCTCAGTCCTGTAATAAAACATGAAGGTATTTAGAGGATTTTATTTTTTAAGGGGTCCAGGCATACTTCTGCTAAGCAAAACAACAAAAATTAAATACAATATTCTTGTACATTTTTACATTTTCGTTCATTCCTTTATTGCTGAATATCAAAATATAGGAAGCATATAGATCATGATATTTATTTGGTTTCCTTTTTCAGTCATTCATAATTTCATACATGCCACAATTACACGAAAAAATAAGACACTGAATATACGCACATGTTTTTAAATCCTGTATAACCACATCTTTAAAGTGTAGGTGACACATTGATACTTAGAGAGTCTATTTATTTGTATGTAGGGAGTTCAAACATATTACATTTACACAGAAAAACTACTCAAACAAAACTTCCACTATTCCTCTATTTCTACGTCTTATGATTAGAATAAAAGTGACACATGGAACGAGTTACTTTCATTCATTATTTCCTTCAGGGGTTCAAGCATGTTACAATTACACTAACGAAGAAAACCTCACACAGAGACTTTGTATGATTTTACGAGTATTGCTGTATTGCCTTGTCTCCCAACATGGGGGACAAATGATCAAGATACTTGATAGGAATTAATATTTTTTTCCTTTAGGAGCTTCAAATATGCCGTAGTTACACAAATGAACGTTTTACCCATTTGTGTTGTAGTTTGAGATTAAGCTGGCCTTATGCCAGCACGGGCTCTTGCTCAAAGAGCAGCCCGTAGGCCTTTGTTCTTTACGTCTATATTGCCGCATCTAGAAACAAGTGAAGCCTGGGTCACGATACTGCGTGTTGTCAAGGTTTTTCTCTTCTTGAGGTTCACGCGCAGTATAATAATCACATAAGACAAGCACATTCCTAAACAAAGACTCAGTAAAGTATAGGTAATAAAGGGATCTAGATGCTTGAAGGATTTGAATTCTTGACTTCAGTTGGTTCAAACGTGTTACAATTATTTAAAAAAAAAATACCTAGTTTTTCAGTACCTAGTTTTGCTCATCCCTACATTGCTTGATACACGAAACACTTAAATCAATCTACCTAGAATTTATCGTTTTTTTTTTTTGTTCGTGGGTTCGTTCACAACTGCTACGGTTGTTCAACAAAACCAGCCAAATGCGACAAAGGATTTTGATATTCACCATCCATTCATTTTTAGAAAATACTATCTTGAAAGATAAGTAACATGTGGATGACGACATTCATATGATTCCATTTTTTCTTCAGCTGTACAAAATCCAGCGGATCGGTAGGAAAATAAGCAAAACGATCCTTTTCTAAACAATTTAATAAAAGTTATATCAAAAGAGAATCATTCCTTCTCGAAATGCTAAGTACAATAGATGATAAGTACAGCAAGTTGAGGACCAACGCCCTGAGGGATCTATGAAGAAGATAACAAATCACCCGACAACGCTATTTAAAATCGGAAATTTTCTTGGACACGAATCATGTCGAAGTTATGAGGTTACGTGAAAACTAACGATTGGAAACGCATGTAGCAATCGATGCAATTGCTCTGCTCAGTGGCATTCAAAACAACTACATTATAGTTTACCAAAAATGTCCTACATGGCGTAGTGTTTACATATTAATTTTCTGCATTAGTTCTGTCCTTAGAATGACCAAATAAAAGCTCTTCGCAGACTTGCCTGCATCTGAGTCTGATCAATTACTTGGAATGGAAATTGAGCCTCGCGTGAATCCATCCTAGGAAACCAAGGATTGAATCTATCCTGATGGTTTTACGAAACTTGTTGAGCCTCCACCTTGTCCAAAAGGACAAAATACTGCAAATGACACAGGGGGTCACTGCAAAAGTAAAGGTCTGACAAAAACAAATTTAGTCATATAGCAAAAGATGATTCAAGTAAAACAGTACACTGCAATAGAAGATTGTCAGAATATTTTATGCGTGTATGTGTGTATATTATATAAATAATAATAATATATATATATATATATATATATATATCTATCTATATATATATATAGATATATAGATATATATAAATATTTATAGAGGCCATGATATGTATGTATAATAGTATATGATATATATATATATATATTATATATATAAAACCAAATAAACCTTATGACTGTCATTAACACATTGTTACTGATTTTCTGGGAACAGTAGCAACGAGGTCTACGCATATAACCTTTTTCATAATTCTTATGACTATCTTCGAAGATGTTTTCCTACTGATTTTAGGACAGTTTCATCTCTGTCCTTGAGAGATTCACATTACTCAGGCGTTGGCTGCCGTGGGATGAAATCTAGGCAATCCTAGATCTCGTCGGTTATCCTCAAAAGCAGCACATTTCCATTTGCGGACGTTGGCTTGTCTGTCGTTGGCACATTTTCAAACACGCGCCGCAAAATAAAACACTTTTATCTTTGCATTTGTTAATGGCATGCATTTCAAATGCACCAGGCTAGGAACGATATTTTACCATTTGGCTTTTACCGTTACCTTCTGTCTCTCTCCAAATGCATCACACGGCCAAGGATATTTTACCATTTTGCTATTTCGCTTTTTACACTTACCACCTGTCTTTTCAATTAAACTCCAACCATTTTTGAGCGAATGGAGTTCAAGTTTATCGTATCTTTATGCCCTCGCAGGGTTAGATCTGACAAATGGAGGAAGATTGGATAGTGGTGGTTACTCTTTGTTCCTTCTATATGCATTGGCCAATGGGTCAGGCAACCTAGTGCCTTTATCTAGTCCGGAAAAAAATAGTGAAACGGTAAAGCGTGGGGTTGACCCTAAAGAAGCGCTACTCTTACGTGTTTATTACTCCCAGTCTTTAATGTAGAAAGACAACGTGGGTTATTTACGTCCTCTTTTCGCCCCATGATGGAGGAGGCTATAGGACAGAGTGAGACAAAAAAAATTGATTTAGTGAAGTATATTTTTCATTTGTTGATCGATCCGGTCTGCAAAAAAATAATTAATTGTCATTCAATATACAGAGAAACCATGCTGGGTTGGCATCTTCGAACCTGGACTCAGGTTGTAATATGACCCAGAGGATCTGTCCCCCGCCCTCCCACCCACTGTCCTGTTGTATTGCTATCATCGACACATACAGGTTGAACACATTAAACATTAATTCCTAAAGGAATTTCCATTAAAAAAAATTGTATGAAAACTGAAAAAGCAGAAAGAAAGGAAGAGGAGTAAAGTAGAAGAGATATACATTTTAAAAAATCAAAATAACTAAATTAACGAACAGATACATATATGCACGACTGCACAGAACGAATATCTTTAAAAAAACAAAACGTGTTTGTTAAACAGAAAGACCTAGATACCAAAATGATGGTAGACGGATGAAGAATACATAGGCCTACAATCAGACAAGCCATTTATCAGATGTCGCGGAGGTGGACCGTGCGCAAAACAAAGGAGGTGTCAAGGAAAACATTCGAGTACCACTTGAAGTAATAGAATCCATTCCTGTCTACCTTTCCGTCCCTCGGTCTATCTATCTATAAACTGTGCTTTGTTTTCGGCATTTTGTGATTGTGGGTCTTTATTGGAGTGGTTCTTTTAAAGCAGACCACTACAGACAAATAGAAAACTTGCACCCCTGCATCTGAAGCACCACTACTTAGGAAAGAATATTTCTTTTTGTTTCAAATATTAGATTTTCTCAAAGAAAAATCCCTGAGATGGAAAAGTTATGACATTTAAAAATGGCATTTTTTTCCATCAGCCTGAAATCTGGAATAAATGGAAAAAACGAATTGAAAACAAATCCACGCGAAATGGAAAAGTTATCGAAACAAAAACGAGAATTTTCAATTTCGTTTTTCCTTCGATTACTTGATTTTTAAGAAAAAGAATATATCTCAAATACAGAGAAAATTAAAAATCGAATAAAAACAATTAATATTTCCTCCTCAATCCGCTCTAGTTATTAGACCTTTTGAAATTTCTTCGGGAAATGTAAGAGCGTCTCAAAGTTGAAAGGAAAAAATTGCTGATATATACAGATCATCAGGCGAGAGCCCAATTTATCAAACAAACTTTGTCAGCGTTTCGAATTTTGTCTCGAACCTACTGCGACTGACACCCTTGCCGTTAAAGGGTACCTCACTCACTCTCTCCCGCTATTTCCGTAAGAGGTAATGGACCATTACCGCTCACAAAGATTCCTACGGTATTCTGCAAGTAGCTCGACAGAATACCTAGAGGCGCGTTTACACCGGTGCAACTTGTCGTGCGCACAGGAGGCATGCGCCTATTTCATGGAGAGGCAAGCAGAGGCATGCCTCAGCGCAAGGGGAGGTATGCCTCAAACCTGTGCGCACAGGCCAATGTGCACACATGCACGTATGCGCAAGTGTCTCCCCATCCTGATATACACGTGTCGAGAGCAGACATCTTGACGACTGCTTCACTCTCGGCGTGAACAGAAACAGGCATGCGCGCAGAGGCATGTGGATATGGCATGCGCGAACGTGCGTATTGCATGAGGAAAGGCATGTGCAGCCGCACGGCGCACCGGTGTAAACGAGCCACAAGTATACGATCTCTCAAATGGCCATCGGAGCTTATGGATCAATAGCCTCTTTTACTGGGGATGAACAGACCAAAAATACTTTTTTTTTTCTTTTTTTTTGACGTTGATGGCTAAGAGCTTTAGACCCGAAAACGTTCCCAATTTAATTGTACCCATTTAAGAACGAACAAAAGAGACTGATTGGCTGATTTGCTGAAACTTTGACAAGGAAATGCGTGCCGTTGTCACAGTCACCTTGGTGCTCACCGCCGAAATCAGTAATTAGTTGAATGACCTATAAGAAGAAATTAAAATCTGTAATAATTCTCGCCTGACAACGCTCACACATTTCAAGAACATGTCTATAAATATTCTTACAAAAATGACATAAAGTAAAGCTCAATGCTAATGATAATACAAAAAATGGAAAATAACGGATTGTATCTTACGAAAGGTCAAATGCAACAACCAAATGTCGGGCAATCGGTCAACAAACTCCATATTTTGTAAATAAAGACATTATCGATCTAAAAAAAAAAATAAACGAATAGTATTACTGCTGCAAATGTCAACGACGCCATCCATAACATTATGTAGAGAGAATTTGCTCTCGAAAGCAACAAAAATCATGAAAATGATTCGATGTCATGCCGAAATATTTTCCTTCTCCAGAATAATCCAGATGGAAAATCTATTACTATTACTGTCAAGTTTATGTAAATAAAAATAGTTTTTCTGTTATGAGCAAAAGTGAGTGATTAAAACAACTTAAATTCAAGAGAGTGGAGAACAAGAAAGTTCAATGGAGCGCGCCAATTATTCTCCAGCAATTATGATATCCTGTTATTATTCTTCACATTGAGCACATTTCCATAGCAGGAAAATGAGCAAATTTCCATGGCAGGAAAATGAGCAAATTTCCAAAGCAGGAAAATGAGCACATTTCCATAGCAGGAAAATGAGCACGTTTCCATAGCAGGAAAATGAGCACATTTCCATAGCAGGAAAATGAGCACATTTCCATAGTAAGAAAGTGAGCACATTTCCATAGTAGGAAAATGAGCACATCTCCATAGCAGCAGGAAAATGAGCACATTTCCATAGTAAGAAAATTAGCACATTTCCACAGCAGGAAAATGAGCAAATTTCCATAGTAAGAAAATGAGCACATTTCCATAGCAGGAAAATTAGCATATTTTTTCCGTAGTAGGAAAATGAGCACATTTCCTTAGCAGAAAAATGAGCACATTTCCATAGCAGGAAAATGAGCAAATTTCTATAGTAAGAAAATGAGCACATTTCCATAGTAGGAAAATGAACAAATTTCCATTGTAAGAAAATGAGCACATTTTCATAGCAGGAAAATTAGCATATTTCCATTGCAGGAAAATGGTTAAATTTCCATAGTAAGAAAATGAGCACATTTCCATAATAGGAAAATGAGCACATTTCCATAGCAGGAAAATGAGCACATTTCCATAGCAGGAAAATGAGCACATTTCTATAGTAAGAAAATGAGCACATTTCCATAGTAGGAAAATGAACAAATTTCCATAGTAAGAAAATGAGCACATTTCCTTAGTAGGAAAATGAGCAAATTCCCAAAGCGGGAAATGGGCACCTTTCAATAGTAGGTAGAGCCAGAGAGGCAATTAACCTGTATAGCAATCTACCGCAAAGCAGAATGCCCCTTTTTTTGGAAAATGATGAATGTGAGCAAAGATTAAAAACAAATAAACAATATATGAATATGAACCAGTAGAAGAAAACTAAATAATGATGTAAATTACGATAAACCAAAGTGATAGTGATTACAGATTGCTAAATCTGGTGCTGAGAGACTGTTGTGCAATATGATAAACCTCTAACGTTGCAAATTAAGTTTAAGAACTGTTGGATGTTGTCGACTCTTTTCAAGAGGTGAAACAAACGTGAAACAGTAATAGAGGACGACAAATAGCGTTTCTATATATACACACACACATAAATATATAAAAAAGAATTCAAATACCATACTCGTTCCCATCGACCCAAATTGAGATTGCTTATAAAATACCGACTCGTGAAATTACATGGTGAACAGGAGAGCCTCAGTAATTACCGCGAACAGAGAAAAACAGGAAAAATAAAATCAGCAAATCAATATGAGAAATATGACTCTCGCGTTTCCTGGAAAAGGAGAGAGAAAAAAAAGTATATAAAGAGAATAATAAAAACGAAATAGTTTATCGTTACGCAATGACATCACAGCGCCATTAAAAAGCTGACTGTGGATATATGACCTTTAGATTGATAAGAGGAAAAAAAAAGTGCGAAAGAATAAAAGAAAAATGGCAATATCAACGTTGGTGCCCTAGCGACCTCTCCCATCGAGGTAAACGATTATTATTCTTATTATTATTTAATGAGACTACAAGGGCATTGATTTGCAACGCTAACCTTGACAGGATAGAATGCAGAAACATTAAAAAAAAAAACAGAAAAGAGATAGAAATAAAAAATGAAAACGTCCTACATCAGCAAACAGGCAGTAACATACACGACGTGATTTTAAACGAGACTTATACACTGGGAAGTTCAAATTAAAGTTGGCATCAGCCTCAACATTTGAAATACACTTTGCCACGACTCGTCATAAACTGAGGAACGTATGCCGGGTACGGAGTCGAAATATTCATCCACAAATGATTCCGTCATGGATAAAGTTCTTAGACAAGACAAGTTCGATTCAGCGTTCCTTCAACCAATCCAGGATGGAAATGAGAACGCCGAGTGTTAGGACGAAGATTTTTATTGACATTTATTTACATAGATAAACCTTCGTCACAAAAACAAAGGTCGCGACACTCACAAACACATTACTATATTATGATATATATATAATATATATATATATATATATTATATATATATATAGATATATATATATATATTATATTTATAATATTATCTGTATATATATCATATATATATATATATATATATATATATATATATATAAATATATATATATTTGGTGAGTGAACGTATATTGACTCTTCACTGATGTCTTCCGCCTCATTCATTTTAGAATTTCCTAAAAAAATCTTTTTTTCTCTGAGTATTATAATGTTGTTAATGACTTCAAAACATCACTAACACAGTCATCGACTGTCACTAACATGAAAGACCTATAACACTGAAGGGTGGGAACCGATCGCTGATACAGTTACAAATTTCTCAGAATTTGAAGTTGCGGAAATTTAGGCGAATCGCATCTTCCCTGCAAATGATAGATTTGACAAAGTTGACTGTAAACACTAAAGTACAATAACCTCAGAAGAGTCGTTTCAAAAGGGATTGTCTAATTTCTATGTTCAAGAATAAGACAAAAAAAAGGCAATATCGGTTGGATTAACATCGACGGCAGCGAAAGACCTACTTTTTAAGAATGCGAAGGTTGTATAAGTATTGGAAACGAAAATAAAGGTCCGGTTTAATTCCAGCTTTAAATATCGTCAGGGGTTGAGTCCCACAAAACGAAGTGATTTCTTTCCCACGACGTCAAGGCCGACTGTAATCAAGCAAGATGCTTTCCATGTTTTCGCATTGTCAAGAACAACTGCTTACACAGAATTCTTTTTAATATCCATATGGAGAAGATTAATTACTATGATAACAGTACACAGAAGTGGATATAGCCACTTTGAAATGGCCTAAAGCCGAGAAGATTCACCATTATGAAAATAACAAACGAGACCACAATTTCAGCAGGAGCGTAAAAGCTGCCTCTTTACTGCAAATAATCGGACAGACAGAAATCAGTGTCTACTCTGCGATGACAAGACGGCTTTTCTGTCACTGGTTTATTGACCTGGCCTGCCACCAAGGTTACAAGGGGTCGCCGTGTCTCTCATATTTCTATAAATACGCCGTGGTACTGGGAATAGAGGCTTCGTAGAAACGGCAATTAAAGAGAAAGACTTTGTGGATGGAAAAAAAAAAACTTTTTTCTAAAATAGAATGCAAAAAGCTTCCTCTTTTTCTAGAGAAAGATGGGTCTTTCCCCTTGGCTGGAGAGGACCTATCTGGTAATCTACTACATAACAGAGAACATACTTGGAGAAATAGAAAAAAGAAATGACAGGCAGCTAATAAGAGCAAGAGCCCATGCTGGCATGAGGCCTGGCTTAACAGCAGAAATCAACAACGATAAAGTAAGTCTTTTCAGCCACCTCAACTTTTGGCACCACACGGAATCAATACAACTGCATCGCTCATCTCTTGCCTATTCATATCATTTTTTTCGTATTTTGCGAGAGGTTATTCCTCACACCGGCGTTGATATCGCTCTGTCAATAATCATTACCTACAAATTTGCAACCTCGGTGTTCCTTGACATTTTCAGCGGGAGCGATCGATGCCATATCATCGTCAATTTTGCCTTCTCTTGTCTGTCGTCCAGCTTTCTCGCAACTATTTTCATTTCTCGTCGTTTTGCTGTGTTTTTACATACCTACACTATAATTACCTCTGTTTTCCAGTCAGAATTACTTTCGAAACTGAAAGACGTGAAGAATCGTCTTTAGTGTATGCCCAACATCAATGAAGTTATAATTCCACTGTTAATATCATGCCCATTATTCTGACAAGTATTTCTTCAACAGCTCTTATTCTTATTTCCTGTGAGTATTAAATATAATTACTTTAGGAGGTTGATGGTTACGGTAAAGCAGTAAATATGCTTTTGCAGGTCATCTACACCTAAACACAAGAACCGAATATGTTCGACTATAACTTTAGAACTCTACGGCCTCCCCTACTTTAGAGGCAACTCAGTTTCTCGGCTTCTTCAGTTAGAACTGAACAATTCCTTAGTATCCTTTACTCCACGAGTTTTCAACCTATTAAGCTAAAAACCCACACATCCTGGCAATTTCTCGGGTTCTCCACTCTGAATTCCACCATATATCTGCTTCTGCAGGTAGAATTCCACAACATATCAATCCAGAAATCTACAGCGTCTAGGTCACTCCAGAATTTAGAAATTTCTCAGCTCCTCGACGTAAAATTCCAGTTTCTTAGTATCTCGATGTGCAATTCCAAAGTCTTTCAGTCTCTCTGTGAGGAATCCAATGCCTCAGTCTCTCCAAGGCTACACTTTTACAATTTCTTTGAATATCCAAGTAGAGCTTCATGATATCCCAGTGGTCTAAGATAGAACACCATTATTTCCCCGGGGACTTCAGGTAAAACTTTATAATTATTCAACCTCCATATAAAACTCTGCAAATTAATTGTCTCTAATAGTAGAATTAGATTATTTTGTCTCCCTAACTCTCCAAACAAAAGTCCCCAATATTTCTTGGTCTCTCTAGGAGGAACTCGGCAATTCTTTTTTATATCTATCCTAGACCTTTACAGTTTTTGTATTTGAACTGAAACTAAAATGTCTCAGTAAAACTAGAGTCTCTAGACCTTCGCGTCTGGCACTCAAATAGTGATTCCTCTGCGTAGAACTTTATAATCTCTCGATCTTTTTAGCAAGACCTTTTCATCGATCCTTCTAGCTCGGTTCTTGGTCATTCCAGACGGACCAATATAATTTCTTGGTCACTTGGCTACACACTCCATAATTTCTCGGCCCATCTGGAGGGATTTCCACAATTTCTTAGCCTGTTCTTGTATAGCCCCACAGTTTCTCGTACTTTACAGTTGTAACTTCACCAATTTTCATTGGCCATTTTAACTGATGAGATTTAGAAATTGTGGGCTTAGGGTAAAAGTACTCAATCTCATTTCCTTCTTTTCGAAGGTCTTGATTCTCATGTCAACTACAATGAAGGAGGACAGAGAGAGAGAGAAACAAGGATGCATGCAAAACTGCACAATGACCTTCTATGGGCGTCACTACATTAAATCGTGTTGACCTTAGTTACCTTAATGTCCTAATTAAGGACATTTTTCTCTTACAGGAAAAATTAGAATGGCTTTCTTATAATAATTCAAAGAAGCTTGGATACTCATTACATTATTTCTGTTAGCAAAGTATTTCGTTAAATGTCTGTAGTTCGAGAAACAGTTTACTCGTTACTCTTCCTGCAAATGCTGTATCCTCACCATAGCGCGTATTATGACAAGCTGTCCACTAACTAGAGATCATTTTTACTAATTATTCGGCTAAAGAAACTCAGTGCCTACAATTTCTTAAGAAAACTGAGTATTCAATACGACACTACCAATGGCAAGTTATTATATCTGCAGTTGGAGAAATTGTTCTTTATCTTCATCCGTCAATTAATTGAACGTTTTTGTATCAAATTTTAACATATTTAAACATTTTACTGCAACACATCTGCTGGAGACAAATTATGTCGAATCCCTCCATTTTGAAAAGTGTTTGCGTGACGCTTTTACTGAGAAAATTGAAGGTCAAATATCACATCTCAAGACCGATGAATGCCCACTATCATACTTACGTTGGAAAACAATTATGTAAATCCTCTTTGGTTAGGGAATTTGTTTATATAGCACTCCCACAGAACCTTTGAATTTTCATCTTGTCTCTTCATTCCTAAGTGAAATATTAAGTTTGTTCAGTTAGGAAAATAGATTACTTATCGATTTCTTCTAAGAAACATATAGAAACATTGGCAAAACAATGCATCGTTAATTTTCTTTAATAGCTAGGCAGCCTGTCTACTACGTCATTTTCCATATCAAAACTGTACCTGCTCAATGTTTCCTTTGGCCAAAGCACTGAGCACACTATGTCACATTTTTTATGGATTAAAGTTCATGTACCTGATAGCAGATCATTATTTCACATAAACTACACTTGACTGCTGGTCACCACTTCACATCGGATGTTCTTGGGTGCAGAGGTCCACTTCATATTTAGTGTGCTGAGGTCACTTTACATAAAATGTACTTAATCAGTGAAGGCTACTTAAAATCAGTTGTTCTTGGTCGCTTATTGCAATATCCAGACACTTGCACTTGATCGCTGATAGTCACTATGCATCAAATGTACTTCGTCACCTTTAAGCTCCTCACATCAAGTGAACGTTTCCACTGACGGCCCCTTCACATCACAAATACTTGTTTACTGGAATTCGATTTACATCAGATCCACTTTGTCACTGACGACCCCTTCCAATCAAGTATACTTGGTCGTTGAAGAGCGTCACAACAGATGAACATGAATACTGATAGTCACTTTCCACTGAACATTCTTAGTTGCCAAAGACCTCCTTAGAGCACGTGTATTTTTAGAGACATGTTCACTTCCCATCAAATACACTTGGTCGCTTCCAGACTTCAAATGAAGTTCACCTTGTCAAGATGGCCACTTCACTTCAAATAATGAGCCTGGTTTCAGTCACCAACTACAAACCAGAGGCACGGTGCTACTGATGACCACATTACATCAAGTGCACATGGTCTGTTTAAGACTCTTTGCGCAAACTGAGCATTGTAGCTGACATAACCTACCACATCACCACAAGCCACTTACATCAAGTGTAGTTGGGCAAGGACATGAAATTAAATGCACCCCTCAATGACGTCCACTTCACTTCAAACGTAACCGGCGGTAAATAAGTCAACAGGAGGCATTACCTTCATGATATGCGATTTTTCCTTTAACTGTAATTCCTGTCACTTGACATCTCATTTCGCTTGTGATGTTTCTGCCTCCAAAAGGACTAGTTCCTCAATTCTTTATAGTGAAACCATTCTTCTGAGGTTTTTGATTGTAGATAATAATGAATATTATGCTCATTCCTGTTCTTTGGTATGGTAGGTCAGACTAATAACTCGCTTAATTCTTTCCATTCTTTTCCAGAGGGAGGGGAATATGATGGAAGTATAGGGTTGTTTTTAATGTTCATCATCTAAATTAAGGTCAGGGATGAAGGATACGGCAAATCACAAAAAGAATTCAAGCTAAAGAGGATAATTGAGGATACGGCAAAAAAAAAAAAAAAAAAATAGACGAGTCAGGCTGTACAAACGAGAGATTTGAGGTGTGCCAGTTTGTAAAGAAAGGTTAGAGTAGAAAAGGTCACGCTAGGGCCGTACTCAAGGAATAGGTCACGTTGCATAGAGACCACAACATATTTTAAGCAACGATCTTTAATAAGACCATGAATCAAGTCAGCTAAAGTCAAGATGAGATTGTAGGTTACATGCTGAAGTTAGACGATTTGTAGAAATCAAGTCAATAAAGTGAGTACATATAGTTATGACAGGTTACAGTTCCAGAAGATTTTAAGGAAATTTCAGGAAGTAAGCAAAGGTCAAACAGAGGGGTCAAGTCGTATAGACGGGTCAGGTTGAGGATAGAGGTACGAGTCTAATGAAAGATCAAATGAATACTGCAGACTCCCAAGTCCCAGGGACAAGTCAGCAGACGAGACGTGGGGAGAGGTCCAATTTTTTGACAGGTCCCTGTTTATGATTGTGTTTGCATGTGACACCTTTCGTGAGTGCTCCGAACATTGAGTGAATGCGATTGGCAGCTAACATTCACATTTTCCAGCTCTTATTCTCGTTCCTTCACGGCGAAGCACGTGAGCGAGTGTCTCTTTCAGGTTATCTGATCATATTCCAAACGTCATATTTGGAATCCTGGCGAAACATGTGCAGTAAAGTGTTGTTAAACTACACACCTCAGTATACCAAATGAGGAGAAAATAGTTACAATTTGCCAAGTGTATGGCACAGCCTACCAATAGACAAGAAACGAAAGAGTGATCGTTCAAAAATGCTTAAATGTTTAAATCGAAACTGAGAATTGCAGTTGTTACAGCACCAATTGATTATTGACTAATTCTATCTATTAGATAAAGAAATTGGCGAAAAGAATGAAAAAAAAATAATTGTAGTAAAAAGTTAAAACCAGTACTGAAGCGCCTAGTCTGACCGAAGTACATGAAGTACACTGAAAGTAACCTTGGAATTATAGTATGTTCGAAGTTTTAAAAAAAAGTTTCTCCATATCTGATTCTCAAATATTGTCCCTTTTAATTGCGAAGCACTTTTATTCTCATGAATGCGTCCAGTTCTACTGACCATAATGAACGAACAGTAGTACTTCATAACTAAGATAAAGAGAATTGTCTTCGTTTCAAATTGAAAATTCGCTTTATTGCGCAGCGCTTTTCTACTTTTAAACGCACCCACGTCTCCCGAGACAACCCACTGGACAAGTAGTGAGTCGTATTTTTTATCAAAACCAGCAACCATTAATTAGGATAAATTCAAATCGAATCAATAGAAGGAAGCGAGAGGAAAATGCGTGCGCAATTTTCTATAACGCGTCTAAATCTCATATGGACAAGTCAGGCAGAAAATTTCAATTTCCTGCAAATGGAAACATGATATCAGACTTTGCCTTTTGAGCATCGATTTTCTCCTCATCAACGCACCAATGTCTCCTGTGACACGCCAGTGACTGGCCATTGGTATAACGTTACTGTATAAAAAAACAAAAGTTAAAGTAATTGATAGGACGTAAGAACCTTTGCATTTGCATTTGTTTTCAATTTCAATTTCAAATTCTCAGCCGGTCCACAAACGACGTCAGCGTAATGACATAACGTCAGTTTGCTTCTAGTTTTATTTGTTCTTGGCACAAATAAAAGAATTATCTGGTAATCATGAGCTTTCAATTTTCTATACTCATGTGTATATATACATATTAATATATATATATATATATATATATATATATATATATATATATATATGTATATATTGTATATATATATATATATATATATATATATATCATATTTTATATATATATATATATATATATATATATCTATATATAGTGTATAATGTGTATATATAATATAATATAATATAATTCTGTATATATGTATATTATAATTACTATATATATATTATATAAATCTTATAAGCCCCAGACCCCGATTTCAAAACAAACACGTTAGTCTTCCTACCAAACCTTTTTTTTTTTTTTTGCGTTCATTTCCTCTCCTAGTTTTTGTTAGTTTAATCTGTTACACGAATACTTCTTCATTCTTTTAAAGTTTATTGAATGGTACTGAAATAATGGGGTACTTTAGCTATTAACAAACAACACCTCTCATAGATTCTTGTTCAGAGACTGCATTATTGAATTTTTAATCAGAAAATCAATAAACTTTTTGTCTTATCCTATAGGTTCGCATAATCATTTATTTACTGTATCGCTAAAGTTGCATAGCAATTTATGCAAAGCATACATAAAGTTAACAAGATGTCAACTGTCCGATGCTTATTGCAGATCTAATTAGCAAAACACTGAATTTACAATTATGGTAGAATTAATTAATTTGCTAATTTTTAATGATTCCATCGATGGTTCCTTTTTTGATGATTGAAAATATTAGTCAAGGGGGAAGAAGCTCACTGGAAAATAGGTATTTATTTATTTTTCAGCTCCTGATTAGAAAACTTGTACATTTCAAACACTTCTGTTTGTAGCCAGTAACTATTAGGTGTAAGAGATAAACATGCACTCATAAGGAACATAGAAGTTTAGGGTGTCTTTAGTATGAATTTAGCGAGTTTGAATAACGATACAGAAAACTAATCAGTTATTTCATAACTATCAAGTACCTTGTTGCCAGCTGTACGATGCAAATATACTTGCCAGACGTAAGACGTTGTGTGAGAAATTAAGCTGTTGGTCATCAGTAAAGTATGGTAGCCGAGGCAACGTAAGAACTCCTTTCTTTACCAACGTGGTTACATTTGGTTCAATTCGATTTTGTGGTCATATAATAGCAACGCTTCAGCTGACTGGCGCTTCTGATAGTCACATCACCAATTCAAAAATATTTCCAGGTCTCAAAGAGATTGCAATATTCCCCTCCTGATCTAAAATACAAAGACAAAGGAAAGAAACCCAACACGAAAACATGCACATACAAATACGTATACGCATACGCATACACTCACATACAGGCTCATAATACCAGTCAATCTACACTAACACTGAAGATATTTTCCAAAAGATAATTTGAGATGTCTGTCTGAAACCCATCTGATGATGTAGATGGCCGTCCTCCGCGGGAAATTCCATAAGAATGTGAATCAAACATCAGCGGAATTTTAATAAAGATCAGAATCTTTGCAGCCATGGGAATGACGACTCAGAGTCCTTTTCAATATACAGTATTTATACATATTGTATGTAACAAATGTTAGCTGATTCTACGGTGCATGAATTGGTAGATATGATATATATCTCGTCCCGCATGGTGGAACCACATACATTACAACTTGGAATCACTGGTGAATTTTTAGGTAAGAGTTCTAGAGAATCGAATTGTGATTCTGATTTATTTTTCCACTGATTCTAATATTAAAAGGTAGAGTACGCCGTAAGTTTCTTATCTTAGTCATCGTGTGTGAAAGAGGGAGTGTGAAGATGGCCGAAGGTTGAAAGGACAAGTAAGGGCTTGAAAGAGATGACCGTGTGTGATGTATATACTGGAACTGCGACTTCGATTATATTTTTGGCATGCGGTTTTTCCTTTTCGTACTTGCATGGTAAGTGCATGTTCTTATCCGTGTATTGCAACCCAATTTGTTGTGTTGTAACGAATTATTTTTTGACATGCATTCATTTAACTGTAATCATATTTTTTCCTAAAGTCAATATACATAGCCTTACAATTTTTAATGAAAAAAAAAGATGTTCAAATTCCTTATCAAATTCGTTTTTTCATGCTAATGTTTACAAAGACAAGTTATTTCTGATGTTTTGTCTTCAGATTTTGCTCAGCTTTTTAGATAAAAAAAAAAATTACATGACTAAAAAAAAATTTTTCTGCTTCATGATTAACAGCTATATCATAAATAGCTCTCATGAACCTCAAATAAAATAAAAACCTCTTTTTATCTTTACTGTTCTAAAACTAAAATCCTTTTTTATTGCATATGGCACTATTCCTCTTCAACAAAATTATATATTCATCTGGCAAATTTTTATAAAAAAAAAAAATTACATATATCAGCTAAAAACAAAATGAAAAGCTTGTTTTTCCTATTAGAAAATCCGCAAACTATGACTTCACTCAAAACCATCCCCACCAAGCCTTGGGATTCCGGGATCCGACTAATCCTTCTCTTCCCCCTGCCCTGCAGCCACTCAACCCGGCTCTTGGCGGCCACCACCCTGAGGAATGTCCTGGGTACCCGGAACCTGGCTGAGATTCTCAGCGAGCGTGAGTCCATCTCAGCCACAATGCAGAGCTCCCTGGATGATGCCACAGACCCCTGGGGCGTCAAGGTGGAGAGAGTCGAAATGTAAGTTCTTGGGTCGTGGCCAATCATTTTCCCCCTCTGGCATTTTTGGGTGTCATTAAAAACACGTTTTCTGTTCCAGGGATCCTGCGGTTTCTAGGTCATTCCAAAGTAAGCACCTTCGTGAGTATTATTGCCTCTGTTGAAGGTGAATGTTGTTGAGTCGCGTTCGTTGTCCTAGAAAGTATTTTATACTGGATTGCCTTTCGTTAAACGAAAATTATTTCGAAAGTATTTTATACTGGATTGCCTTTCGTTAAACGAAAATGATTGCGAACAAACTTCATCGTAAGTATCGTTTGTTGCAAAGATTTCATAAACGGAAACCAGTTCATCGTCGATTCATCTTTAGTTTGCACAAGGGGCAAAACAACAACTCTTCGGCCTTAAAATCACTCCAGAAGATATTCTTCAGTGAGTGCTATGCAGCATATTTGACGTAAATCCTTTTGACTCTAAAACCAACTCTTCATTGGTTTATTCTTAAGTATCTTTTAGGGAAAACTTAAGAGAAACAGTATTAACCATTATTTTGCCATTTTATCATTTATAAATTATCAATTCATGTCAGAAGAACAAAGACAAGAAATTTATTTCCTGTCTCTTTTTTATTTATATTTAATTTATCTAATAAGAAATGTTTGCAAATTTTGTTCAGCAGAGAACCTATTTTAAATTTGTTGTCTAGTTATAACAAGGAAATAATGACCAGGGTATGTCCTTGTCGCATCAATCTCAAGTTACCAGTAGTAGTAATTATCAATTTCTGTGGTTTACAATGGAATCGAGTACTGACCTCTAATTTATGATAAATTATGCACAATGAACTAGCCATGTTGGGGTATATACAACTTCAACTCCTTTAATAAGACCAATTTCATTCAAATTAGACAGCCAGACAGACTAGGTTAGCATCTTAAACTGGCATCAAAATAACAATAGTTATTGGCGACAAATTTCAATACATTATATGCATAATATTAATTGTGACACCATGCACCGGAACTTCTATCATGACTACATTTTCCCTCCTGGTCTGCTCAAGTTAGTGTTTCTACTCGTCGACTTCATTTTCCCAAGTGGTTGTACCTTGATGACATTGACGTACTTCTGATCTGTGTTCCCACTAATAACGCCCACTTGCAATTTCACAGCAAGGACGTCCGATTGCCAGTGCAATTGCAACGCGCTATGGCTGCTGAGGCCGAGGCTGCCCGAGAAGCAAGAGCCAAGGTGATCGCCGCCGAGGGAGAACAGCGCGCCTCCAAGGCTCTGAAGGAAGCTGCCGAGGTCATCAACGAGTCTCCGGCCGCCCTTCAGGTACTTCTTCCTTGACCTCTTTGCTTGGCAAAAAAAAACCCACCCCCGAAATTAGAGCAGGCTTGCAAAAGAGATGATATCACTCCCTCCCTCCCAAGTGCCCCCCCCCCCCCCCCCCCTCTCAAGTCTCCTTCCTCCGAATCTGAGGCCCGATAACTTCCCGCCAAGACGTTTTTAGCCGTTTGTCATCTTAAAGATGTAAAGTGAAGAAAGGCGTGAATTTTCGCAGGAGTATAAACTTCGGTCGGGAATGAGAAATGGCCGCTGATCCAAACACCGCCCTTATGGGGGCTGGGATTAGGGTGGGGAATAGGGTTCGCAGACGCTCACTCACGGGAGGATGCTCTCTAAGACTCCGAAATTATTAGAGCTTTGTTTATTCATTTATCACAGATGTGTTCACCAAGAGTTTACAATAAATTTTTGTTCACTTTATGCTAAATGTACTCGTTCGATGGTATAGGTTGTCACCAAAAGATTAAGTTTTTTATTTTATCAAATGGAATAGTTTCACAACATAGATATAAGGATTTATAAATTATCCCACGTCACTCATTAAGGAAAAATTAGGAAATAATAGCGACCATAATCAGGATGGAGTCAATTTTCATTATACTTCAAACAAAAATGCAGTGATATAAAAAATGAAAAATAAATCAACTTTTGCCACTGACTCGTTTCCTCAGTCCAGAATGAAAGCATACAAATCAACTTTTGATTTATCACGAAACCGCAAAAAAAAAAAAAAAAAAAAAAAAAAAACTAAAACCCTTACGAAAGAGATGCTGTTTTTCCACCGATGTTCCCCAGAAGCAGCAGACTTTTCTTTTTTTTTTTTCATAGAGCATCTGCTATTCAAAGCCCCAAAAGGAATATTTATGCAAATTACTCTAAATCCACAAAGGGTATGAAATAGCTTCCAAAGGTCTCCTTCCCATTTTGGAAATTCATGCGTTTCCGTGCTGCAGATCACATTAGCATTTGCCCTTTTTTTTCCAGTTCGGTTTCGTATCTGGAATTTTACGTAAACTTCGCAGTCTTTGGAATTCTGAGTAAATTCTCCTGTCCTTCTTCGAGGATGAGAGAAAACTCACGCGTTTTCGTTTTTATGGGAATCTTAGTCAATTTTTGGCTTTCGCTCTATCTGATTAAACATTGAAAATTTAAGTTTTATACAAAAAACTGAAACAATCTGGCTCAACGAATTGTATATCCTTAGCAAATTACGATCTGTTTTTAGCTGGCGTTCTCAGAAAAGGTGATGGAGGTCCAATGTACATAGGGAAAAATATTCCATTATATATATATTAGTATATATATTATATAATATATTATATATATTATTAATATTATTGATTATAATATTATATATATATATATTTCTATATAAATATATATATATATATATATATATTATATATATAATATATATTATTATATAGATAGATATAGATTATAGATATATATAATGTAATATATATATATATATATATATATATATATATATATATATACTAATATCTATATCTATATATTATATAAGATATATATATATATATATTATATATATAATTATATTATATAGATATATATATATATATGTATATGGAAGTATTTACATTTATGCGTATGTATGCATACTCGTGATGGAAAATAAGCATTTCATGGCATGCTTCCAGTTCCGTTTTTAAAATGGGAATTTTTGGGGAAGAAGAGGTAAGTAATAATAATAATAATAATAATAATAATAATAATAATAATTGAAATGGGGTAGGAAGTTTGGATCAGACTGCTTTCCCACCCTGACCACCAGTCCCATGCTCCCCCGCCCCCGTCCCTTCCCCACCGCCCCCCCACCTCCCATCCGCCTCTCACTGACTTTAGATAATATGTACTGTTCACTAGCTTTTGACCATGCTTTTTACTCTTAGAGTGGCTTTAAAAGAATCCCGTGTATGTGTATCTGTTGTTGCTGTTGTTTATCTTGACTTCTTATTATCTCAATGTGAATCATTTGCGTGTTCTGGATTGGCGTGAGAATTTTCAGGTTTACCCAGAAGCACCTCTTGACGTCATCGAAGGAAGAGGTGAGAATTAAAAAGAGAGAGAGAGCGAGAGAGAGAGAGAGAGAGTCCATAGGGGGGCCGAGGGAAGTTTTTCTTTTTCTCTTGTGTATTTCTCAGCCTCGAACGAGGCGAGTTAGAAAATACATGGAAAAAAAAGATGTTAAAAAAAAAAGGAATTAATGAAAAGAGTTGACCCAGGGCATAAGAGATGATATTTTTCTCTAAGGACGAGGGACAGGGCCAAAAAAAAAAGGAGAAAAAAAAACTCAATTTGACACTTTTCCCTAGAATTTCTTTGTTGACTGTCGATTACCTCTTTACCGAAGACTAGAAAATCAGAGTTTTGCTACATACTTTACAAGTCAAAGACTCAAACAAAAGACTTGCCACTGATAACAATAGATCTTTCATGTTCAGATTCCCTTGCTGACTTCAGACGGTGTCGAAGGAGCTCGCTCCCTCCCGTCTCTTGCCATCTTCCCATCGAGCCTTGTACCAAATAGTCGACTTCGGAGGCAAAATGAAGGTCATTCATGTCCGTGTTTGTGTGACGTCGACATGACGAACATGCGTGACCTCAGTTTTGCACTAGTATCGAAATAGATATTTGGTTACAAGTTTGATGCAGAGATGATAAGCGATGAAAGTCAACCTGCGCTTGTAACACCGGCTTTAGTTGAAGGAGTGATTTGTTCATGATGCTTTCAGGGTGGACAAATGAGACCTCAAACAGTTCTTGTGCAAAGATTATGTGCAGATTTACGGACAAAGTCCACAACTAAATTAGGCCGCCGATGAAAAATATGATTATTGTTTATGAATAGTTTTCAAGGTTTATTACACACTTATTTAACCTATATGATTTTTTTCTTTACTACAATAATACTGTCATTATTGTTGCATTGGACACAGACTGTAGTTGTTAACCTAAATGTCCCAAGGAATTACTGATTTTTCTTTTTCATTTGACAGATTTATTATGGAACAACGTTGAACTCCTCCTAATGTTTTGTATTTCACTAATCTGTTCAGAGACTATGATTGAAATGAATCAAATGATCAATTTCTTTCTCCATCAATACAGAAAGAAAACGTGAATCAGTATTTCATATAATAATTGGTGACATAGATTGGATGGTATTTAGCTGTTTGGAAGGTATGATCCAGAATAACTTTTCCTTCTTTTCCAAGTGACATTTCTCTAGTAATATCCGTGGGACGTACGCTTTCTGGTACAGGTGCTGACATATACACGAATATGTACCAGAAGTGCACGAAATTGCTGAAATCTCAGTGACCTACAATCTTTATCTATGTGAAATTATCTTAGTAATCTTGCAGTTATTTCTCGGCTTGATTCTCGATTCGGAGTGCAATTGATATCAATCATGACCTTCAAAGGTTTGTATAAACTTCCCAGAACACCAGTTTGTATGTCGTAACAGTGTTCACTCCTTTATTTCTGCGTCTCTATTATTTTGATGTTGTGTGCAAAAGATTTCTGCGCAAACTCGGTCGTCCAGATCCTTTCACATTGGATGAAGGAGGAGAACGAGGTCAAACCCTTTTTGTAGACGAAGATCTCAACCACTGTACCTCCGTGGGGCTGATAATAATCATAATAATGATGACGGTCATGTGAAAGGAAAATGCAAGAACGGATTTAATCTCGACAGTAGAAATGCAGTGTTAGCTTATTCGCTTGGGTGTTGTTTACTATCTGTGTCTTAGGTTTACGCTCGATGTCATTCTCTTCCGTAGGACCACTCTCATGGATGTGTACATGTGTACAGTCGATTATAATAACACTATTCTGCACCCTTGGTGTCTCTTCGGTCGAATGTTGTTTATTTTTTGGTCTCTGCACACCGTCAATGCACATCAAAATGCATTTGCACAAATGTACACTCAATTTCTGTGTGTCTATATCCCCCTTTTCAACCCCGACTGTAGCATAACTCAGAAAAGATTAGTCAACCTTGTAAATAAAGGTAAAAGAAGAAACAACCGCCACGAACGCTTCTTATATCATATTTAGTGATGCTGGCTAGATAATCAACCACCCCTTTATCAGTTCTCCATCTTTTGTTATTCTCTCTTCTTCCATTATGCTTCATGCTTGTCAACTCTATGACCTCCTCACACGTCACTCTTTAGTTAAACAGAACCAACCTGCTTCTTTTACATAAAGTAGAACTTGTAAATAAAAAGCATTTTTAGATCGATTGTATCAGCTTATCCTGGACTCGAAAGTCTTTGGGATTTAAAAGAATGGATGAAAAACTGAATAAGAATGAGTGAAGAAAAAAGTAAGATGGATTAACAGTAATGTCAGTTTTTCTTCAGACCAAAATTATTAACCATTTTCAATAATCGAGCATATCTAACCTAACTAAATAAACCCTGAAATATATCATGCACACCATGTAAATCACGCAGTTAATCAATACATTTACACAAACACATGACCATTCTATCCATTCTTGCTGAAGATCATTTTAAAAGGAAATTGCAACTTCCTCTCAGGAAATTCTCTTGAACAGATACGGTTAAAGTATTCAAGTCTAATAGTACAAATACATCCTTCACTTAGCTATTATAAATCGTAACTATATACATATACAAATGGTCACTTACATAAGTATCAATATGCATATATGTAAACATTCTATATATACACATATAGTATATCCACAAGCACGCATTTACACGCACAAACACACACATACACACACACAAACACACACAGACACACACACACACACAACACAACACACACACACACATATATATATATTATATATATATATATATATATATATATATATGGCAATGTAACCAAAAATGCTCAGATCAAATTATTCCATTTTCATAAATGAATCCTGTTATGATAAATAGATAGACAGACAAAGAGAGAGAGAGAGAGAGAGAGAGAGAGAGAGAGAAGAGAGAGAGAGAGAGAGAGATGGATTTATTACTCAAGTTATTAACTGGTTGTTGCTGAAAACATGAGATTTATAGTATTAGATAAACCAAATAAAAATTTTAATAATAATAATACCTTTTCTTGCTGTGGGGAGTAGGTTCTTATAGTTTTCAGTAAAGCAAGCATAAGTGAAAAACTTCTTTAAAGTTGCATTTGTTTAAGAGGGCTTTTCCCATAGTTTTGACTTAATTCATCGTGTAAATGCTTGACTGATTGTCAAATTTCAAAGGTCTCGACCTGAGGGAGTTATAGTTTGTTCCATATTGCTAGGTGAAATTTACATTTCAGTAAGCAGAAACGATTCGGATCGTTTTCCCTAACTGTGCTTACATAATTAGTGCGTATTTGAACATATACCTTTATAAGGACTTACTTAGCCAAATTACATTACAGAGGGAATCCAATATATTTTGATAAGGTTCTGATAATAACATACGTAATTTTACATAGTTAGCCAAACTAATGAGTGTGATATTCATATATTTACATAAATTACATATTATAAAATGGTCTAAGTTTACATAGGCCATGTACCTGCTTAATACTCTCATTTTCAGTTTCCACAGTTTTACATAGACTATGTACTCTCTCAAAGGTCTACATGTTCAATAGTTTTACATAAACTATGAGGTTTCTAAGTTTGTCTTGGTTTTACGTAGATAATGTACTTTCCATACTTTCCACAGTTTTAGTTGGGATAGGCATCAGTTTTGTTCTGCGTCTAAGTTGTCATACTTGGACACAGGTTTAGAACTTTCTTAACTGTAAACAGGTTTTTTACGTTGGTAAAAGCTGATATCTCTGTGATCTTTGCGTTAGCTTGTATGCTTTAGTAAAGGTCTAAATTTTCGATCCTTTTCACATATATTTCATCACTATGGCAAAGTTATATCTAGAATAGATTTACTCATTACCATATATGCTTTGCTGATTCTTTTCCTTCTTATTCTTATCAGAAGACTAGTGAATTAAAACGCTCGAATGTTAGAGGACGTCTTCATATTTGTTAGATTAAATATTTGAGTTCATCTTATTATTATTTTCTAAATTTATAGTTATGCTCTACGAAACTTTTTATCCTTATAATAGCCACATGTAAATTCCATATAGGTTTTATTCCTATACATTCTCTTACAGTCGTATATGTAAATTAATATCCTAACTCACATAGGAAACTACCTGTTAGCCAATAACTTTGAAACTAATGATTCTTTGTTTTACATGACTATCACTTTGTAAATTCATTCTAATATAATCTTGAATTTTGCGTAATTTTCAAATCAATGATTCAAATAAGAATCTTTAATTTGC
Organism: Macrobrachium nipponense; assembly: GCF_015104395.2. Taxonomy (NCBI): domain Eukaryota; kingdom Metazoa; phylum Arthropoda; class Malacostraca; order Decapoda; family Palaemonidae; genus Macrobrachium; species Macrobrachium nipponense. The sequence goes on from NC_061108.1 coordinate 119,784,332, forward strand.
ACAATTCATGCTCATAATTTCACATGGATAAATTTAAATTATATATATTTATAAATAAATCCAAGCTTAATGGATTTAAGCTTGTGAGTAGAAATATCTGAGGGTAAGAGAGTTAACCATGATAGCAAAATCCCCTCAGTAGAGATCTGAGTTGGACATGACTGAATTTTAGCGCTTCAGACATTCGAAGTATTTTACATTCCCACACACTGGAGAAGTATATTTATATTCCTACATACTGGAAAAGTATATTTATGTTACCACACATTATAGATTCGTATGAGATTCACTAGTCAGTCGGTCTCTCTTGAATTTTTCTGTATAATTTAAAATAGGTTTAAACTATTAATTTATCTAATAGAGTAAATAATACTTCCACTTTCAATTCCATTCGCTATTTTGCATATAATCAGTTTTACACATTTTCCACAACTTTTACCTTACACTAAGCAGTTTCACTTTAGATAACATTTTTTTTTACTCCAGCGATTTCTTATCTGTAATCCGCTTAGTTTAAATGAATATTTAATTCACTGATCTGTCTGCTTCATTATTTATTTATTACTTGCTTTTTATTAAGCCATTCAATTATGACTTATTTACTCTCTAGGGACCTTCTAATTAGCCTCTTCCTTTTCATCAAGATATGGTCTTAATTTATTTCATTCAGACCTGGTTATATTAGCATTATCATCACCTACTTCTTTGCCATTCATCTTGCTTACAATTCTATTATCATCTAATTCCGGTAATGTAAAAAAAAATTCAAGTCTTTCGTGACTTTAGCCTACTAACCTAGTCACTTCAGCATACTTCAACGTCTGATTTAATTCATTTTACCCATTTTTATAGCTTCAAATTTATCATAGATGATACTGCTAAGCATATTGCCTATCTATAGTAATGAATTACTTTATTTTTAAACTTATCTTTAATACGTTTGTTCACTAAGTAGCATACTTTCTCTAATAGCAGCTTGAGATTTTATACAATTTCGACTTATAAGCATATTTGCTTTATTAAGTTACCAATGGCAAATGGCTCACAAACCTTAGCTTCCGTGCTTAGTGAATTTGAGATATGGGTATTTTTTTTTTTTTTCTTACTTTACTGATAAAGTTTGCTTTTTAAAGAATTAGCAGTCACATGAGTCTTCATTATTAGCACTGACACGTGTGCAAGCCTTTGCTTCATGATCTGGTATTTGCCTTCATAATAAAACTACAGTTATAAGTTATTTCCATAATGATATATTCCCTACCCATTTGGGTAGAGATTATATACTAGGGATCAAGCATTAATCTTTTGATGATTATTGCTTATTACATCAAAGCTGTAAATTAACTTTATTTACTATATTATCGGATATGTCAGATTTTTTCTTCATTTTCTGTTATAATCTATTTTGAATTACTCAGCGCCAGTGGTAAATATTTTAAGCCAATAATTTGGCATTCTAAATACTTTTAAAATTATTCTGAAAGTTTTCTATTGTCAGTCTATTCCAACCTAAAAGTTTTATATGATTTTAATCAGTACTATACAAGAAAGAATTTAACGATAGTCTAAATTGCGAGTTAGCATACTTGATATAATACACATTCAATGTTTATCCCTTTGCGTTATCAACGTTTAATTCTAACAGGTCAGTCTGTATGTAAATTTCCTTTATCATACATTACAATTAGTAGGAATCAAGATTTAACACGAATTTCTATTGTTAGGAACATTAATACAAATATTTTCAATTTGATGCCACAGAAATTTATCTTAAAGCTTATCATTTCCAAATACTTTTCAACTCTTTATGAGCCTGGAAGACTTCCAGTTTCACCAAATCTTCAAAGGCTTTTGAACTGATTATGTGCCATAGACTTTGGAGAACCGTTAGTTGTTACCTAATTTGAAGTTAAAAGCTTAAGAAAATTTCATTAATTTGGAAGAATGTTACTTGAATTGTGTGTAAAGTAGAAAAAAAATACAAGTCCTCATGCAACAGTTTGAATTTTGCAAATTTCAATAAAAGCTGTTCTTCATTTATCTTCAAAAAAAGATAAACTGAAAATGTGCGAAATATGCATAAGTTAAAGACATTATCCGTCACTAAGAATTCAGCTTTATCAGATTTCGTTAAATTTTCAATAGTTTATAAAATCCTAAATTTTTTACAAATTTATAATTCTGGAGCAGTCCACATGATTCATTATTTATGTTTAATAACAGATAATTGTCTATGAGCGTTGTTAATGTATAAATTACTATTTAAATAAATAAGCAAGGAAATTGAAAGAGTTGTTAGGGTTTTCAAAATGAGAAAATTTACATCACCAAACTTCTTATAGTAGACATACCAAATATAGCAATATACACCTAAGATTTACTTTAATTTCTATAGGGTATCAAAGTTTATCTTCTATTCCAGTGCATTTGAAGCACTTTTTTTCAGTGGCAAGCTGGGTTGGAAAGGGGCGGGTGGGAGATTAAAAAAATAAATAAAATAAAACTTAGGAACTTAAAGAGATAAACGCGGTGCCAGGGATTTGATACTTCCTCACGGTGTTCAATAAGCTAGCAACAAAATTGTTGGATAAGGAGAGAGAGAGAGAGAGAGAGAGAGAGAGAGAGAGGAGAGCGAGAGGAGATAGATGCAGAGATGAGAGAGAGCGGAGAGACGAGAAGCTGCACATGCACAGCTAACTTTATCATGATCTTAGACTTTATTAACTAAACCTTCGTTTTAGAGTGACGAAAATTAATTTCTGTGCTCGACAGACCAGGCAACAATATTAGATTGTCACATGAAAATCAAATTACCAACGAAGAGTTAGTGAAGACATGATACATAACCAATTGCCTCTATATTAGGGTCAATGGACACTCAATGCATTGCACATAGCTAAATGGTCACGATATGTAAATCTGGTAAATGTTTGAATGAGGCCCTTGTAAATATTGAATGAAATAGGAAAGAATGTAAAATTGGTAGTATAGGAATGAAGACTTTGTGAATGACAGATAACTGGATTCTAAGTTGAATTACAGTAATGAACAGCTCATGAAAAATATCGAGTTATCTATTAGGAATGATTTGATACCGAAGTCCGTGTAAACAAATCATATGGTTTACTTGCCACAAACACAGTTTCACACTAAAATGCTTCAAATGTTCGTTTGCCGGAAATACGGACGATTTCTTTCATTCCTATACGAAGAAAACCCTGACATTTTACCCATGTAGGATCATGACAGAACACATAAATGAAATGTATAGCAATTACAAACATGTTCATACATCTAAAATATTCTTTAACAAAAACACTTTTCATTTTGAACTACATGATAGAAATTTATTTACCTCATTATATTTTAATTAATACATTGAAATAAATCATTGTTAAAATACTATTCAGTCTTTCGAAATTACATAAAATAAAAAAAAAACACTTCTCTATTTTGCAACAAATTTTTGATAGCTATAGTTCAACAACATCATCTCTACTTCAGTTTTTCCAAAAATCACTTATCTACTTTTCAAAATCAAACTGTGCATAATCATGCAAAGTCTTCCCCTCCTCTTTAGATCTGGGTAACGTAGATCTTTATATAAGATTCTGTCACTGAGCTTTTGATTAAAAACACTATCATTCACTGAACACTCCTCCGCTAGGAGGTTAAACAATATAAAAACAAAACCAAAAATATTTTCTTTTATCGCAGAAAAGTAGTAGATGTAGAACTCTCTTCACCCCCTGGCCCCCCTGGACTCTTCTTGTTTTATTTTTAAAAGAATGCTCGATGTACAGGAAGAAAGAAAAGAAAAAGAGTATTGGAACAAAACATTTCAACAACAAACCTCCTCCTCCTCCTCCTCATAACACGCCTCATGTTCCTTGTTGCAGCTGCGCTATCTTCAGACGCTGAACGCCATTTCGGCCGAAAACAACTCAACAATAATATTCCCGCTGCCCATTGACATCATTAAGCATTTGTTACCGAAAAACAAGGAGGATGACTAAGCAAAAAGGTACCTTGGCCCGTGACTTCGGTGGACGACTATTGACAGCTTGGCATAGGTTTCTTTTTCCTAATTTCGTTTATTTATGGATTCTTTGTTTGAATTCTTGTTTTTTTTTCTCTCTCTCTCTTTCGCGTTTTGTTTTGCCATTTTTCATCACAAGAAAAGGTCACTGATCGATGGTGATGAAGAAAACGATGACTTTCATGGAAGTGGTGCTAGTGATAAAGACTGTATACTGACAATAATGATAGTGCCGTAAGCACACAGGTGATATTGACTAATTATGAAGGTGCACAGGTGTTAAGTTCCTACTCATCCCGACGTCAGATGAACCTTTGTTTTCGTCATCAGACCTTTTCGTTTCACCATTAAACCACACAAGTAACACGCACTTGATAATCACATATAATTTCAAACAAGTTATATTTTCTTTGGGATTCTTTCCAGGGTTCCAAGTCTCACACTGATTGGGTGTATTCCTTAGGTTCTCCTTGGTTTTCTCTTCCTTTAGTTTCAAAATCAGTCCTTCTTTCTTAGTTTTTTTTTTTTTTTTACATCCTAAGTTTTGTGTGCATTTCTGTTTCCTTAGTCATCAACACCAATAAGAGCTACCATCTAGTAGACTAGAGATCACTCAAAACCAAGAAACTGAATTCTTAGCCGATTTATTCCTAGCTATGACAGGAGCCTTGGCCAACAAAATGTCCACCGGGGCCGGGTCAAACGTAGACATTTAGAAGCTTTGTACAGTTTGGCTGTCGTCGATATAATCTCCTTTGCCTGACTGTGTGACTGTAGCAGACTGTAAACTCTGACCCTCTCTGTGGAGCCATGGTTGCCCCCCTCTGACTCAGTCGAATTTCATCAACCTATGAGAGCGGGCACAAGCTAAACCCATGGTCCTTCTATAAGGGTGATTCATTCCCCAAGTTCATTTTCTTTACTCTCAGTTGAATTGAGTTCATGGAACAACTAATCAACTGCTTTGATTGCCAAGAGTCACATAAAGCATATACTATATAGAAAATAAGTCACGTCCACTTGTATCCAATGGAGCGAGAGAATTCACCAAATATAATTGCCATCGTCCTTTTTCACAACACTGGTCCAGTTTCCAAAATCTGTTCTCTCTCTCACCAGCTCCATGAGGCAACATATTCAGAACGAGCTGGCCTTAAGAGTACGAGACTCTCGCCTTAAATGTAGAATTGCAAATGTAACTTAAGAGAAGTTGTTCCATACACCGATTCACACTGTATTAACATGCATGCAAGTGTTCCAGAAGTGACCCGTGTTGAATTCATTAACAATCTCAGGGCTGAATGGAGTGGCTTGCAAATTGAAAAGCTGCAACTTGACCGATCATAGCGAAAGCTCTATAGTTTCATATTGTTATTATTATTTCCTTTAGAGAGTAATCTACCCGTAATCAGGCTAATGTTACAGTTTCTAAGGGATCACTTTTACAGTAGTATCTCCTTCAACAGTCACAAAAAGTTGCCTTTCTAGAATAGCATTCAGTTTTCTGATCTGTGATTCAATTTTTCTTCCACAACATGCAATGCAAAATAGTACTTATCATCATTTTTTTAAAGAACTGGAAACTGGGACATATACCAAGTTTATTTTTTAATTAGAATAGAGTCCTTAGTCTCGAATAATCATGATTTGCATTGTAAATGATTTTTAAATATACTTCTGAGTCACTCTTATATTTGGACCTTGACGCTGAACCATTGTACGTTTCTAAGAGTAAATTCTAAAATCGATTGCTGAGAAAAATTGCAGAAAGTAGCATACATCATCAGTATTCAGTCCCTTCATTGACAAAAAAACAAAGTTCAAGATAAAAATGGCCATGTAAAAGTTGTCCCTATTTCTGAGTCAGTCACATGAAAATGTTTCAAAAGAGAGCATGCAAAGTTTATCATAAGGATAATACTCAGTCAAAAAGGGTTTGCTGGTATCATAATATTGACTGTCATTTTCTTAATCCCAAAGAATAATAGCAACAAATCACAAAACCCTTTCCCTCACTAAATTAAATAATATTTTAAATATATATATATATATATTACAATCCTTCCTCCCACAAAAAAAAGTCAAAATCCTCTTTTCCCCACCAAAAAAAAAATTGTCGACAGTCAGAAAATTATTTTATCTAAACCTCTTTGCATGATTCGCTGTAATGCTGCTGGTCCCATTTTCATTAACTTTTTTGTCCGCTACAAAATTTGGTCTCCAGGTGATCTATATACATATCTATAAATAAGCATGATCAAAAAAGAGTCTGAATGTCAACTGAGTTAAAGCAAAAATTCTCTGAGAACACAAAATTGCAATGGTTTGTGCCTCACTTGTTTCTTGCCTGATCGAAAGGTTGCATGGCATATCCATACAAAAAACACATACAAAAATACCCTCCCTTAATCTTCCCCTTAAAATCCCTAAAAAAAAAAAAAAAACTGTGCTACCCATCATATGTGTCTCATTATCCTACCCTTCAACTGTTTTATATCCTTTGACCTGACATGACCTACCTCAACTGCTCTCTCTTTGGTTGGTGTTCTTATATTTTTTTTACATAGATTTGTCCACCCAGAAGATTTTTCCATAGATCTTTTAATCTTGTATATACTACATATCTATACGTCTATGAATACTTGCAACCAGTTCATGTTGATTAGTGTGATCCAAAAGTCAGTGAGTATGGCATTTCACTGGTAACCTTGTGCCTTTCAGAAACTTCATTCGTGGATTGAACTATCTGAACGCCATCCATCTCATTCATGATAAGAACCCATGTATTCAATTTATCTTGATGTCTGAAAGATACTGTGAATCCTTGTCGTTATCGTATATATTTCAATGATAAGTTAATTCTGGTGAAAATTTGCGTGCATATTTGGAATTTGTCGTGTATTTTGTAATAATATTCACTTAGACTTCAAAGAACACTTGAGAATGGAAGATGATAGACCTGGTATAAAAACAACCATCAGTTGAAACTTCCCTTATTCAAAATAATGGCGCCACCAAAGAGAGAGCTCTGATCATGGCAATGTTTCAAAAACTCCGAACCGCGAGACCGACAGAGCCAAACGATATCCTTCGAAAAAATAAAATAGGAAGAAGAAAAACATTTCCTGCTCTGTTTGTGTGTACAACTTTTATTAAGAGAGTTTTTCTCAATATATATTGTCTGTGTGTGAATGCCATGACAGAGTAAAAGCACCTGACATCCATGCCTGAATCTTGACGACGTTCTACAAGGAAAATAAGACGATGGTTAATGAAAAGAGACGATTTGTGAAAACGTTCAGAGAACTCTTTCTTCCTGGTGACAGTTGCTTTTAATCTGTGTCAACGTTCAGCAAATTCACTGAATATCAATTCCACAATTCATCCACATTTTTTCTCCTATACACACAGTTTGATTCTCATTCCAGTCGCCTTAGACCCCCAAAAGCGTGGTTTTTGATCCATTCTCTCTCTCACACACGAGCACCCTGATCTAAAAACGCGGAAAAAACCCAATTTCCATTTTGGAAGACTTTCGTGGAAACCACCTCACTGATCACTGATTTTCTTGGTGACTGAAAGCACTTAATTGCACTGAAAGCACTTTACAAAGCACTCAAATACCTTCAATACTCTTTTTTTTAATAAAAACGTTGGCTGCTCTGTTCTCGTGCGTCATGTTTAACTCTGTTTTTTCCACCTTTCCTCTCTGTAAGATTGAAGAGACTTCATCTCTGAATCACCTGTCATCTTGTTCGTTCTAAACTGCCAATGCCTACTGACACCCCTCACGTAATCTAGTCCCTGTTAAAGCAAGATCTTAAAGCACTGTTGTCCTCTATGTGCTATGGTATTCAAGTTGTTGATTTTCCTTCTCAGTCATTTGAAGTTGTCACATTCAGATTGAAAGCCCCAACGCTCACATACCATTATGGAAGACACGCAAAAGTCTATCATTCTTCAGAAAGTCAAGGGATGAAGAGCTTAGATCGTTTCCTTCAAACCACCCCTGCTCGATTTACCTGGAGATTATCAGCCCAATAGAAAGACTATGGAGTTTATAAGGAACTAGTTCATTTTAAAGCCTACGCCGCCTCATCCCCCTTATAGGAATGAGGCGTTCAATATGTCATTTCAGTACATGATTAACTAAATTTCTTTGATATCGTAAACAGTAGTATGTATCACAGTACCTTTGCTTCACAGCACATGAGACGCAGACATAGTTTTCTGCTTGGGTATAACTATATATATATATATATATATATATATTATATATATATATATATATATATATATATATATATGATATATATATATATATATAATATATATATATATATATTATATGTATGTATTATGTTAATATTATAATATATATAGTATATATAGATATATATATATATAAAAAATTTAATATATATATATATATATATAATTATTATTAGTATATATATTTATAATATATAATAATTTAATTTAATATTATAATTATAATTAATATATATATTATAATTATAATATATATTAGCACAAGGCAAATAATTAGCGAATGTAAGTAACAAGTTTAGCAAATCATCGGCTAAAGGTGAGACGGTGAACCCATTTCCAGTCTATACGATATTATGTTATCTGTTCAATGGTGACTGAAAAATTCAGCCCAGATTCTCCCAAGGATTAATAACTTTTCGATGTTTGGTGGAGAAATTTCTTCCAATTCCTGATTGTATTTTAGTTGATATGTAATCCTGATTCAAAAGACTACGCAGTATTTCTCAATAACTTCCCTTTGTTTACAGATCTAGTAGGGAACATTCAAACATGATTGATCTTCGGTAGTGACCCCAAACAATTCCTAGTCGAACAAATATCTAGGTGACGCAAGCTATAACCTTAGTTCTGTTATTTGATTTCTATAAAGACATTTGATACCATTTACATTTTGAGTAACTTTGTTACCGAGCTTTTAATGAAACGAATAAAAATGATACGTACGGAATTTAGAATGAATTTTGTTTTTCATAAAACGATTAATGTGATTAGTTGTGTAGTGTAATTAACAGTATAATACTTTTGGAATTCCTATTATTTTACCTAGACAATTAGAAGAGATTAATTCTACGAGTTTTGTCTTGTAATATTGTTCATTCTTGAAGGAAAAGATTTCTCCAATGAATGTTTTCTAGTTAAAAAAATAAATTCAATGAAAATCTACAATGACGGAGTTTTTCGACCCGTGAAATAAATTCGGAGATTTAATAACAAACAAAGTTATTAAAGCATTCTAAATTCCGAGAAAACTTAGTGCCAACGAGGCATTTACTTAGTTTTCCTAAATTCTAATAAATGGAACTCTCCTAACAATCATTTCACGATTTCCAAGACTCAAAATTCTCAAAGGTTAAAAATTCTAGTTTCAAAATTCGAAACTCAAAAATTCGAAAGTAACAAACATTGTAGACATCTGTGTTACGGATATTACTGCAAGTAAACAAACCAAAACTCAATAAAAAATAAATGTTATCTTAATATATCTCCGAAAGAACCATCAACAATGAGGTCCGATTTTTTGAGGACATAAATTCTATGTATTATACTGAGTAAGTGAAAATATTATCGCTAATAATAATATAGGAGATTTACGGAACACATGTAATATGTGAATCTGAGTTTTAATGAAATGAATACTGAGAAAAAACTCATGTTAATACATTAAGATGATTTTTCTTTAAATAAGATGAAAAAGACTAAAGTCAATGGGAAAATTTCTTTCATTTGAACTCTATCAGAACGCAAGTCCACAAAAATTAACGAATTGCGAACAAGCGATCATTAAATTTGGCTTCCAAAAGTCAGCCGATCACGAGCTTTAATTTCCAATACCTTATTATTAGTTTTTTTCACTATCTGAAAGAGTTAAGAGGCTTAAAATTACCGGCTTTTCATCACATTCCATCACCGACAAACATTTGTGAAAGAAACAATCTCAGTCATAAGAAGATAGCTGTCGCAACAGATACTGAACAACATACATAATTAACAGATGCGCCCATAAACACATCTGGAAGAGATGATGCAAAACCTCAAAAATTGTTTCGACAATATGATCGAACTTTCCTTGATGCAAATTGGCAAAATGAGTCAGAATAGGTCTAGTTATAGATGAAATCTTCAGAACAAATGTTACCATGAGTTTTCCCTTGCACAGATTGGCACTCCACAAGCATGTAAATAAAGGCAGAAGAGCACTCGTGTGTAGAAGTCTAATGTCACCGTCTTGTAGAAGTCTATGTAATTAAAGTGGGCTCAAGATCATAAACATGTATATAAATAAAAGCAGCGTAATACCAAACAATGACATAAGCTTCTGAAATGACAGGTAACCTTGGTAATAGCAGGTCTGTTTGTCAATGGTCTGAGCAATGAAGGCCTAGATCGAGCTGTTAATATGTCCTTAGTCCCCCTTGGTACCTCTTTTTCTCACCAGATTAAAAGAAGAGGAAGAAATGGTGGACACTTGTAGCAGGAGAAGCAGAAGCAGCAGCAACAGCTCTTCAGAGATAGGAAAAAATGTTTTCCGAAGTGTTTTTTCTTACATGTTGTAGCTCATCCAAACCAAAATTCGAAATGTCTCATTGTAAACCTTCCTTGTTTCAGCTGCGGTACCTTCAGACTCTGAGTTCCATCTCAGCAGAAAAGAACTCCACTATCATATTCCCTCTGCCAATTGATTTAATTCAACAATTCATCAAGCGAAAGTAGATAAGGTACAAGGACGTACGACCTTGGTGGAACAGGCCTTATTATGTACTGTAATCACTTGATAAAACAATGGCACCAGTAGGAACTGGGACACTATGTGCTAAATGTCAAACATCCCAGTTCTCCTGAGAGAACTGGTTGTTTGCGGGATCACTAAAAGACACTAATGGCATGGCGTGTTGTTTGTTCAAGTTTTGAATTCCTTTTTATTTTTATCCTGAAGCAACATATATCTTTTTAAATGAATGGTTGCACTTCCAACATTCCACCAAGGTCTGGTCGATGAAAAGTAAACAGAGATTTTGCACAAAGAAATACAATAAATGTGATGGTCCTCCCGAACTTTTGAGAAGACCTAGTTAAACCAATCACGGTTGTTTGTTTTCACATTGAAATCACGTTAATTGGTGTGCACTCATTTAAAACAAAGAAACAATACACTATTTTATCCATGGTGTATGCTGCAAAACATTCATAATCGAGGAGCACCACTGACTTGCAACGATCAGACAGAGATTGGTAATGCATGACATCTGGACTTAACAATACAGTTGTTATATTGACAAGAAGAAAGAAACGTTAAAATTAACTCGTTGACAAGACCAACTCTACTATTTACTGACAGGTGAGTGGGAAGTTATATTGGCCATGAATTTATCAAATCACTTGACTGAATTTTGTTATGTCCCTCTCCAGTAAATGGTGCAAACTATATCCAAAGTTTGTACGCCCTTGAAACCAAGATTTACCCCAGATTTATGTATACTGTAAAGGCAGATGTAAGCCAGATGAGCTTTGTGCCAGAGCATCTGCTAATCAGTGGAATGGTAAGTTAGTATTAGTGATAATTGCTTCCGTTGTATAAATGGTTTGGCAGTGCGCTTGTAAGTAGTACCAGAAAAGCTAAGTTGCTAGATAGGTTTACTAGTTTAATCGTTGTAACCTCATACCCCGGAAAGAGTAACACTGGTCTTGAGAATCTTTTCTCCAAATCTTCATGATATGATTAGATGAAGGTGAAATCTGAGTTTGCTAAAACTGTCTTTTGCATTATGCAGCAGAAGAACCTGAATAAAGCTTAGAAATGTTGTAGTAAATTTCAACGAGAACTCAGCCACGGCCAATCAGTAGTAGAAAGGGCATATTGATAGAAAGAGAACAGTTGGTTTAATAATTAAGGATGACAGGAGTGAAATTCAAAATCGCTGAGAAGAAACTTACGTTAGCTGAAGTGAATTTTTATATAGAAGGGTAGTAAGATGGCGGTATTGATAAGCGGTAGAAAATATTTTTAGGTGAGAGAAAGGGTAGGGAGAATTTATGTAGATAAAAAAAATCAATTAGCTTCCAAGATTGCATGCAAAAAAAAAAAAGAAAGCGTGTACAACTAGCCAACTTCAGTTCATCAGTGCAAGAAAGTGTACTGTGACAAGGTAAGTCCATCGTATTTGTAAACTCTATTTGTCAGGTGTTAGGATATAAAAATGTTAGAACTTGGAGCATTTTGCCTTTTCTAGCAGGCATAAAGGTGGCATGATTATGAATCTCCTGTCTGCAATAGGCAAGGCTTTCAGTGTGTGTGTCCTTCAGTACGTGTAACACTTGTTCAACGCAAAATGGAAGCATAAGGCACACCAGATGTTTTATAAAAGAGTAGAAGTCATAGAGCTCGTCAATGTTGCAGATATAAAACTGGCGTCTCCTCCTTTGCAACTGTTGCATTAGCTTTCCCCATTTGCAGTAAACTGTTGATTGTTCTTTGATAAAGCTTATAGAACTGCTGATACTCAGACTTTATGCTTTATCCTTGGTAGTTTTTGAAGTGGTAGATAATTTTAAAATTCATTATGAATTTTCAACCCCCATTCCTATTAAGTGTCCTCCGTTTTAAATGTCTCACTAGCGAAAAAATATACAAAAAGCATGACCTTTTAGAAAGGAAAGGAGACAAAGACAAAAGTGAACGAACAAATTATTTCTGAAGTTCACTGTATTTCATTCTTATTATTCCGTTACACATATTCTCTACTCGAAAGGTTTCATTTGGCGCACGCAAAGGAATCCCAGACCGAATCGAGACTTATCATCCAAAAGTATAAAATTCTAAGCAAGATATCTTAAGCAAAAACCCGAACTGAACTCCTACGAAGATACTGGAATCTTGAGGAAAACTCTTTAAAAATTTTAGATCTTAGCAAGCTCAAAAATCCTAGGCAGAATTTTTTTTTTTTTCAAACTCTATTTCTTTCGCAGGGGTCAAGATCTACAGCTGATCTACAAAGTGTTATAGAAATGTCATGCAAATAACTCGTTCAAAATGAATGCCTGAACTCATGAAAAGATGCTAAAATCTTAACAACATAACTCAGGCCGTGTACTGTTCTAAACTACTGTGCAAAAGAGCACAGAGCTTTTGAGAAATGATCCAAAGCGGAACAAATATCAATTCTTATTGTGAACTATAGCACTTACAACGAGATGCCATAGACAGTCTTTTGGAGTGTTGTGAAATCTTTGTCCACGGTGCTAACAGTTCATGATGATGAGCATTTGTAGTCTTCTCCAACATTCTGACAAGTAAAAATGTAAAAAACAAAGTGAAGAACGGATATGAGTTATGTTTAATACAAATCAACAAGAGGCTAAAATGTTAATAAACACAAATTTACACTTTGATGATACAAGCAAGGTATGATTAATAGCAAGAAACCCGAAGAGGACATTGCATTCCCTGAAACTTAAAAAAGCAACATTTTTAACCCTTCTACAGTTTTGCCGTCAGTAAATTCATAATGGGACCCTGACCCTCTGCGAGACCTGTTGTATACACTAACTTAATAGAATCATCACCTAAGATGGTGGCAGAGGGTCGCCATTCAAACGCATCTCATGTGATGTTACATTCCTTATTTACCAGAAATCGTAGAATTCTATCCAAGAAATTAACGCTTCAATACAATCCTGACATACGCTCTCGCAAAAAAAAAAAAAAAAAAAAAAAATCCAACAATTACAGGTAGAGGTTTGAAGCCTGTGACACTCATTGTCTTTTGCAGATCTAAAAATCCTTGAGCCTGATACCTAGCCATCAGACAAAAATATACCATATTCACTGATAGACGAAAAGATACGTAAAGGAAAAATTAAGTAACATCATTGCATCGTCAAATAACCAATATGATTACACCGATATCAATGTACAGTGGATGGCGGAATGTATGCACGACGTGAAATCAACATATCTATAATGGGTTTCTTTGAAGACTGTCAGGAACTTCTTATCACACCTGGGGTGAGGAAAAAAAATCCGTATAAAGCTTCCACAGCCCGAGTTGTGCGGCCAACAATCATGTCACTAAAAAAAATTTATAAAAATGTAAAAAGACAATGAAAGTCCTTAAGAGCTGTAAAAAGATATTTAAAAAAAAAGGCATCATAAGGAAGTCTTACGCCGATCAAGGAACTAGCCTGTATGTAGAACACAGATGCTGTAGGCTATGATACCTTCTTCACGGTAGTAAAGTTTCGTGAACAACTTCGAAATCTTGTTTAAAAAAAAAAAAAGTGCACTTTAAATCGGAAATAGCAGTATTTCTGAAATATGCTGAATCTTACAATATTTGACCCAACCTTGTACTACATATGCTGAGCACACTTTTCTGCATAATTCTTAAATATGCGGATATGTAAAACCTAACACTAAAGTCTGAATCAACTGCTAAACGTGAGCTCTTTCAAGGGTCTGCCTCAGCTATTATTTTCAGATCATACAACTATATATTGTCAAAGACTAAGATTTCGCATTTCCTGCGGAATATCTAATTTGTCTGAAATTAGCAATGCTAATGCCAACTGATCATCCTTTATTAATCAACTAAAATAAACAGCAGGGCTCGTGACCTGGAGATGGTGCGCTCGCCATCAATGAAAAATAGGAGAGTTGGGTTTTTTTTCCGTTCTGTTAGCGCAGAATGGAAATTAAAGGTTACCGGAATGGAGGGGACTCAAAATCTCCCGCCATCACTGAAATAATACTTAAAGGCGAACCACCCAAATAAACCTTAGAACTCTGCTATTGATGAATAGTAAAATTCTCTCGGCCGTGAAGGCTGCGTAGAATGTTACTTACTTCATATGTATTATTCATTACCCATAGCAAATGATAACGACCTCTTCTACACAGAAAAAAAAAGAAAATAAAACAAAGATGCGAATCAATATACCTCACAGCTTTCAACAGCTGGAGGATACATTGATATTTCATGACATGTAAATTCTGGTCACCTTCTTATGAAGAATATGGAACTTGCGCACAAACAGACGATAGCAACCAAAAAATATAAAACAGATCTCCAACTTTTGCAGACGCATCAGGGAATTTTTTCATCTTACGAGAAATTTTCCATAAGTCCTCTCTCATGAATTGAAGAAATCGTTTTTTTTTTCCGAGAAAACTTTTCTTCCCTCCTTTCACAATAGCATGTCAATGTTAAAAGATGGCCAAAATTGACAAAAATGAAGTGCTATTTGCTTTATGAAGAGAAAAATAAAATAGCCATTCACTGGGGCTGGGAAAAACTGTTCATGCCTCGGAATTTATGCTGTATTTAAAAAAAAAAAAAAAAAAAAAAAAAAGATGGTGAAAATATGATGGAAATGAAAGTCTGGTGATATATATTGGATAACGTACGTCAGATGGAAAAAGGACATCTACTGAAAGATAATATTCAATAAACAGAAATCGTAACCTACTGTCAGCCCGCAAAATGCTTTTCGCAGGATAACACAACATTGTTTGAGGAAAATAAGATGGTTACTAAATTTTCTTATTCATCAAATCCTAAGTCAACCAGCCATAATTTCAAAGAAGACCATTAAAGCCAGTCTGTGATGTGATGCCTGTAGGAAACTGCAGTAAATACTCTCCAAATAATCTTGGTAGGATTTTAAAGTCGATCCTCCAGAATAATGTCAAGATGTCTTTCGTTTAGAGCCTAGACACGATTCTCATAAACTTTGAAAAGGAAACGCCATGAAACTCCCACAGATAGAAATGGCTTCTAAATGATACTATGTACGTTAGAAGAAAAGACTGATTTGATTTTATTCACTGAAGTTACAAGCACTATGATCTCCGCAACACAAAAGTATGTCCGTATTTATCCCATACATACGAGAACGTATAAATACTCGTAGAAATGTGATTGTAGATAGAGTTTTTTTGAAGAAATATATCTTGTAGTGACAATCAACTTTGCCGACAAATTAGAGATGCCACTTGATTTGAAAACAATTTCACCTCTCTCCAAGAAGTTTCGTAAGGAAACGATTACCCTCCTTCTCTCAACACTCGAAGAATCACCACTAGCCTCCAAGGCCGAGGCCGTCGCTCGACTAGCAAGTACCCGATAGTCAAAGTGACCAGCCCAATCGTCACAGAATAGTAGACTAGCTGTTAACAAAAGTACGTGCGTTACACGAGTTGCCAATCGTTAGGTAAAATGAACTACAACTCGCTGCAATAAATCTCAAATTATATATTTACTTCTCTTTTTGTAGTTTCACGGTAATTGGCAAATTGCCTTTCTAAAAAAATGCTGTCATCACGACTGGCCATAAGCCCAAGCATATAACACTAGACTATTTCCGAATATGTTTTGGATGGTAAGAACTCATTGAGAATACCAAAATCATTATTAATTTTTCCACCCTAGATAACTGTCGAAAACTCTTAACTTTTGTACATAAGCTTATGCACACATACACCGATATATGACATAAATACATATAAACTTGATAAAAGCACAAATTCTTACAGAGTACTCAATAAAGTTAATTATTAGGAAATCCAGATTTACGTAGATCGCAAATTACCTTTATCCCTTGCCCTAAATCTTCAATAGTTGACCCATTTTTTTTTAAGTAATCCTAAAGAAACAATGCCGTTCAAGTCCAATTGTTTAATTATAAGCCTAGCATATGAGCAACTCCTCTTTCCAAAAGAGGTTATTGTTAAGTTCGTATATAAAAAATATTGCCATAATTAGTAAAAAAAAAAAAAAAATATTTTCGTAGCTAGCGTACCCTCCCTTGAAGCTCATCTCTGAAATCAAGTAACCTTCAGTTACAAATACGAATAATGAACCCAGTAAATCCCAAATTCGAAATAATTTCATTACAATTCCAAAATCGAAATCATACAACCATCAACTCTAAATGCGAAATTATGTAACCATCAGCTCCAAATCAGAACTATGCAAAAGTCAAAGGCAAAACCTAACAGGACTATAATGATCCACTCTTGCTGTCTCAGGAAGACACGTCCCGATATGTTCCGACATGTCTTGACCCGTTTTGTCTTGGTAGTCCCTTTCCCTCACGATTTTTTCATCTAGTTGTAACAGACGAATGAGGCCCGGCGACCACCTTACATCTTTTTGCTACCCATTGCCATTAATAATCTACCACCTTCATACAGTTACTGTAGAGAGGTATACAGTAGTGTCCTGAAGTAGATAACAAATTAATTTGTAGTTGGTGTTGGTAAGAAGGTAGACTAACCTGTGTTGAATATTCCAACCTGATGTTGTTGTTCTTGTGCCAGAAATAACAGTGGATATAACCATTAGTAGATCGACCAGGAGACGGAGCGAGTTCGCTCTGTCTTTCCTTTGATATGATTTTGACTTTATCTCCTAACCTGGTTTTTGAGTATATGGATAGAACCCAAAAAAAATTAAGAATGGAAATGAGAAATATTTATGATTTTGCAGAAAGTTAAAAATGTCCCCTCCCTTTTGATGATGATCGTTTTTTTTTATTTTTTTTTAAAGATGCATGTCAAACCATTTGATATTGTGAACCCAAGAATACGAGATGTTGAATGGTGTAGTGTACCAGGCATGGTGTGGTGTAGTGCTATCTTGGTCCGATAACATTTATCTAGTGAATGGTCTTGGAGTCTCTTCATGGCATCGTGGTCATGTACGGGAGCATTTTGTGAACACCTTAAAAGAGCATTGTGATTTTTATTTATTATATCTCTAATATACAGTATACATATCCAAAACAAAGCTCTTTTTTTCCAGTTATTCCAAATAAACAGTAGATTCATATGTTTTGTGGGTAGACATTGTAGGTAACTTTGATCATAATGTAGACTTTTGCTAATATCATTAACCTGCTAATTTCACTGAAGATGTAATATCTGGTTCGTTAACTTGAAAAAAATAAGTGCTAAACACGACACAAATAAATAAGGCAGATAATGGAATGAATAAATATAAAAAAGATGAAAACAAAAGAAAACCTTCTTCATATACTTGCAAGAGGGAAAGCAGCATGTTAATTATTATAATTCCCAACATTTCCTTTGCATGAAAGACAATTTTGTAAAGTTTATATTATACATTCTGCCTACTAAGTTAAGGATAGCATTAAGTACCATTTAAATAACCAATAGAAATCGTCAGTAAATAATCAACCTGAGAAATTGACTAAATTGCGATAGTGAAAGACAAAAAAACAGTGAATACAAAAACTTAAAGTCTAATTTAGAGCATTATTTTCTACTTTTTTTGCCAAAGTTGACCGTGACTACAACCATTAAAAAAACGAAAGTAATTTGCTAAATTTCCCGTCTGGAACAGAGACGGATCAAAAAAAAAAAAAAACATGGACTTACGTTATTAAACAACGTTTTATTTGTAGTTTGGATTGGATGCGTAAAATGCTTATGATACAGTTAAACAATAGATCTCTCTATCCGCTTCTAACATACAAAAAAGAAAGAAAGAAAAGACTTTTTTTATTTTGATTTCGAGAGCAAACCCTTTCTAATGGCATTTTTTAACCTCTAACTTTTTCCAGCTTCGGTACATGCAAACCCTGAACGCTATCAGCGCTGAGAAGAACTCGACGATCATATTCCCTCTGCCGATAGACCTCCTCTCGCATTACATCAAAGACGGCAACGGCAAGAAGAAATCCAAGAGCAAGAAAGACCTCTTGTCGGACGACGAATAGTTAACACTAAATCGTTCAGGATACACGAGGGACGCCACTATAAAATGTACTGCCAAGCTATAGCCTTGAGTTAGTTATTTATCATATGTCTCTCTCTCTCCTCCTCCCCCAACTATCCCTCCTGTCAGTCAGTTTGAAGTAGGTTCTCCAATAAAAAATAAAGGAAAAAGAAGAAAATGAAGAAGAGGAAGAAGAAGATGCAGAAGAAGAATGGAAGAGGAACGTAAGCCGACGATGATGAAGTTTCTTCTCTTCTGGAATTCTTCTTTTTTCCGATCTAAAGCTGTATATTTGTTGCTGGCTACTCATGACACTCACATGCTTTTATTTTTTCTCATATACAGACTCACACCTCCTTTGGGATATTCCACAGAATTTCTATGGAATGGTTGTCTGAGAACTTTAAAAAAAGTGCGTGAGTTCTGGAGGTTTCTTTGTCCAGATAGTAAAGCCATTGTCATTGAGAGTGTACAGGAATCGTTAGAATTATGATTAGATTAAAGCCAAAGACCAATAATATTGGGTGCTATGAACCTGTCAATAATTTTAAGGAACTAACAAATCTAAGATATATATATACTTATATATCTATATATATATATATATATATATATATATATATATATATATATATATATCATTATAATGATATTCTCATATGTAAAGTGAGTCGCAGTTGTAGAGATTTGCCAGACACAACATCAGTTTTTAATCAATAACTTTAATCAGCAATTTCCAAGTTAGCTTTATGACTTAGTGTGCCACTTAGTGTATGACTCAGGAATGACTGTTTACGGTCCACGTCACAGAACCATATTTTGAGAAGAAGTGAAGTGTCGGAAGAGCACTTTTGCAATTCTGAAGTTGGTGAATTCTTGTGAATGCCATTTTCCTTTCATAGTTTTCCCCCGCTATCTTTTTTTCGTCTCGTAGGGCTCATTTTGGATGAAAATAGCCTAGTAGGATTACTGTTGAAATATTTGGCTTTAGGATTATACTTTTGAGACTGACGAAATACAAATTGGCATACACAGGTGTACCAAACTCTCGACTTCCAGAGGAGCTCCCCCAAACATTTGTTCCTGCTTTTCAATATGGCCGCCAGATACGGGATTCAATCCCAAGGCAGAATCACGATTGTTAGAGCTAATCTCAATAAAGACTTTATTTTTAAAGATTACAAGAGGATTAAAAGAGGCAGAGATAAAAAAATGTACATTAATTTTTGTTAATGTAATGTTTGCAATATGTTGAGGTTTTTCAAAATAGCATATTAGCAATGGTTCGTTCCTCTGAAGTTCGAAATTTTCTGCAGATGAAGTGGAAATCTCATATCTTGAATAAGTAGTAATCATGTTAAGTTTAATAAACTTCATTTCTAACGCAGAATAATTCGCATAAATCTGTTTTGAATATGGAGGAATCCAAAACTGCGCTTAGCTCAGTCATCTAAAGCTGCCAGATTGCCTATAATCAAACTGAATACCATTCATTAATCGAAAAGATGTAGTACTACCTTGTTTATAGATGAGAAAAGGAACGTACTACAAAAGTGTATAGGATCTAACAAATGAGAGGCTTATGACTTTGCGTATACTTCAACGTGATTATGAACGCTAATTCCCTTCGAGAATGCTTGAAGAAACAAACTCCTGCAAGAAGATGTAGCTCTAGACGATCTGATGTATTTCTTTGAGTGGTCCTTGGGATGAAGCCCGCAGAATCCAAGAGACGTGGACGAATTTACAAAGAATTCTCAAGCATACAAAAAATTAGGAAAAAAAATGAAGTTGGCCAACTCTTGTGTATCCTGAATCGACTCAGACGAAGAAGACGTGTGTTTTTGTGGCTCGACGAAGTGTCGTTTCAAACAAACTCCATTTGTAAAAGAGAACCAGTTTTTGCATAATTAAACCTTCAATCTCTTTCATTTTAATATTTACATATAAGTATAAGACAAGAACCAAAAGAGAACTGTAGATAAGTAATTAGAAGCTGCTAATAATGAAAAAAAGTGCTGAAATAAGCAAGTGGTTATCATTACGTGCTAATCATGTGACGTCGAAGTGAAGCAAGAATATAAATAAGGCCTTGGATCTACTCGCAAAAACACCGCTCATCGGTTTACGAAGCTTTGTGAGCTTTCAGAGATTGCTATTGATAATCACTATAAAAAAATAAAGGTTTCCTTAATGATTGTGGGATGCTGATAACGACCGACTGACGTCTTACTGAGCTCAATGTAATGTCTGCATGCATGCACATTCATGGATGCATATATATATATATGTATTTCTATATTTGTAAGTGCATGTACTTACAAATTATGAAGAAATTGTAGATCATATCGAAGTAGATATCACTCATTAGCACCTATTCCTCT
This sequence comes from Macrobrachium nipponense, assembly GCF_015104395.2. Taxonomy (NCBI): domain Eukaryota; kingdom Metazoa; phylum Arthropoda; class Malacostraca; order Decapoda; family Palaemonidae; genus Macrobrachium; species Macrobrachium nipponense. Next base: position 119,805,541 of record NC_061108.1, read on the forward strand.
AATATCTTCACTTCTAATTTTATGAAAGATCTAGAGATTTTAACAACTATACACTTCAAACTATTTTAATTCAAGTACTGGGTGATGAATTAACAAGTAAAGGAATTCTACATTTCATTGAGAGGGATAAGGCTCTTCAAACCAATCACAAATTATCATCACTAAAGAGGAAATGTGATTATAATTATAGGTAGTGTGTATCAAACTTTTGTCTGTAATATTGACATAACCCTATGCATGTTAATAAGAACCATAGCCATAAAGTTGTACAATCCTAGGAAAGTGAGAGCCATGGTCACAGCGTTTTCATGATCATTTGCATAAAGACCAATCACAAAAATGTTAGCATAATTATGTGCACGTTAGTACAAGTCAGATTTATAATGTTTACATAATCTTCCGTAATAAGCATGGTTATAATGATCCCATGGTCTTGCGCAAGTAAGGTTATCTTCATTAGGCTAGGTATGAGTTGCTGAGAACATGACTCTAATGCTTGCAAGATTTTTGACAAGCAACAGCTACATAAAATGTTTACATAAAACTGAGTTAGTAAAAACAGTGATTATTGTTATATTTTTTATGGAAGTAACAAAGACTTGTACTGCCTGTGACAAATATTCTGTAAGAGAGAAAAGTAGTTATGATGTTTGAGAGTAATTCTGTGCTAAGGTGTCTAGGATGAAATCTACTGCACTTAGAAATCCATGATTCAGATGTTTCAAATAGAATAAGTAAGAACAACAAATAGAGAGACGACCGTCGGTTGGTATCGGGTCCCCCAGTAGCAGTTGTGCATATCAATTCTCACCACTTTGAGCCCATACTCATTTTGTGATGCAACGGTCATTTTTAATAATAAAAGAAGAGTAATGTGGCATTATTAAGTATACTGTACCGCAGCCTTCGGTCTCCGTTGCCTAGGGAAAGATCCTTAACGCGTAAGCCGAACGTTTTTTAGAGTTCTTTATTTTTAATCCTTTCTTTTATATGATATAATATAAAAAATCAAAATGTGAAAAGCTTGTGATTCCCGCTGTTCCTTCCCTAAGCACCGGAGTTGAAATGCCGGATGTTTCAGACCATAATAATTTCTGTTGCACTTTATATACTTATATTATCACATATATATCATATATATGTATTAAGTAGCACTCGTTAGCAATAAGAAGTCCTGAGCTTCGTTATAAGGTTCCATTGTAGTTTTCAGCAAAATAGCTTTGCAGAGATTGGATTAGTAATTGGCACAGTCAATCGTTCTGGAACTAAAGTCTTTTTAGAATTTATATTAAAGAACATTTTACAAAAAGACAAATCTAAACTCTAGATATCGAAGTTTTCTGCTTATCATTATTATTATGATTAATGTTATGTATAAGGCAGATTGTGCAAGATTAATAATCCTATGCCAGGTAGGAAGCATGTCATGACTTCATATAATAAAGCATTATTGCATGAGGACATGACAAGAGGAGGACGAAGACGAAGAACGCCTCAGGTCCTGCAATTAACCCAAATTCCCCCTAAAATTAACTCAATCTTGTTCAGAGTGGCAGCCAAATTTTTAGGCATAGGACGTCCTCAAAGTGATCCCCCTCCTCGGTTTCTAAGGTTTGAAAAATACATTTAGACTCAACTCCATAATTCTCTCTGAATAACTTTCTGTAGCGTGCTCACGAGTCAACAATTAGAAGAGTTGGTGTTTTTTTTTTCCCAGTATAAAAGAAGTGAGGAAGGTAACGGGTATATTAAACACTTGAAGTGCGCGTTATTCATTATAATATCAACAACACTCCTGTTCAAAGACTAAAAGAGTTAAAAGCTGGCGAAAACCGAGTGCATAGGCAGGATGTCCACCGAAAACAACGCGTGACGATGGAAGTAATAAAGTGCGCCACCTTAGAGTGCCACATGAGAGTGCCGACCTTTGGATCAAAGTAGGGGGATAAATACTGAGGACTGCAATTAAAGTATCTCTGAGAACGATGCCGTTTGACGCCGATGCCGAAGACCAAAGGCACAAATTCCAGTGAATATATTACGTGGTGTTAAACTTCTGAAAGTTTATGCGCCCACTAGCCCCCATTCCCATCCCTCACCCCCGCGCCCCTTCCCCCTGCTCCCTTGTACAGATATATAGTTTGTATGATCTGTCGACTCATTTTCAATTTTTTCCTTGTTGGAGATTTTCCTGTTAAAGATTTCTATCATTCTCTATTATTCTTAGGAAGGAAACACAACTCAACAGTCCTTTTTTTTTTAGAAAGGACCTCCACAGAAGAGACACTGTCATATCTTCCTTTTTTGGGTAGTTTATGGATAGATCGCCGTCGATCGCCTATCATCACACACTTGATCACACATTAGTTCATGTACATAAGAAGTTTACGATATAAACCTCGAATCATATTAAAGAATATTGTAATAGACAGACCTATTTAAATTTTAAATAAATATGTATATCACTGTTATCATTTTTACTGGTTTGAAATTATATTTTTTGAAACTTCTCACACTATAAAAAAATAAAGGCCTCGAGAATTTGAATAATGGATTTATCGAGTATATGAGAACACTTTTAGTTGGTTTATGGAAATACTCTTTAGCTCACTGATCAACACGACATCATCGATTTTTTAGAAATTTTTTTTAAACTGTGCGTGTACAAATACAGGCCTAAGACCTAAGCCTCCCTTTCTTTGACCAATAAATGATTAAACAAATAAATACCAACTAACGGATGGAATCTTTACTTTTTTAGCTTTTCCGGCGTCGAATGACTTTTGTGATGAATAAGAAAGTCTTTGTTAATATTCTCTCTCAGAGCTAACACAAATCTTGAAGCATAGTTTACGTTTCAACGTCATTTTTATCTACCATTGGCATAGAAATCAAATAATCTCACTATGATTGAAAAGCTTGTGGTTTCACATATTTATATGCGTGCTCGCATATATATATATATATATATATATATATATATATATATATATATATATATACATATGTATGTATATATTTATATATATATGTGTATATATATATTATATGTACATAACACGTATTTTCAATACCGAAACAAGCACGCATGTAAATATATGAACAAATGATCGGGAAGCTTTTAAATAATACTCGAGAAGAAAAAGATTCCATGTTTAAGAGTTTCAGAAGTCCCAGAAGCATAAAACTAACTTAAATGAAAAGAGACATTCATAAGAGGACCTTTTTCAGCTCTAGGCCTCGTTTTGAAATTGCCCTAATTACTAACAGTGCCTCAATACAAAGGTGAAATGTTATGTCCCATCAGAAAGAAAAGTCAACATAGAAAATTACACAAAATTTAATTGAAAGTATACAAATGCCAATAAGAATTTCTTAACAGTTCTAGTGAATGCAAACGTGAGCACAAGAAAGCTAAAAACCTTGAGGCAAACTATAGTAGGAAGAGGTTTTTCAATATCTGTGCAGGAAAGGAGACATAACTTGAGCCTTCCTTGTAGTGTAAAAACCAGGGATTTTAGAACATATATGTATATAAAGGAAGAGACGTAAACAGAACCTTCCTAGTGTGTTCTAAAGAAATATTCCTTAGGTGAAGCAGAATCAAAAAAAGAGAAGCGTGTATATCGTGAGGACTTTAAAATATTTTTATATTTCAGTGAGTAATGATAACGCAAAACAAGAACAAAACATCGTCATACAATTGCTCTGGGACATCTGAAAAGCCTTTTTCGCTTGTGATAAGATGACTAATGAAATTAAATTTAAGGGATTCTGTGAAATCCAATCATAAATAGAATTTAGCTTCAGTTGTATAAAATTATTTTGGTGGGCAGTATTTACCGATATACTTTTCAGTTCATATATATAAATATATATATATATATATATATATATATATATATATATATACATATATATATATATATATATATATATATATATATGTATATATATATGTGTGTGTATATATATATATATATATATATATATATAATCTAACCTAACCTAGTTATTTTATAAAGAACTGTACAATGCGACAGACTGCCCAACCAATACCGGGGAAATCGGGTTCTTCAATCGAATTATTCATAAACATGAAACATACCGCCGTGTATAAAAAAACAAAAACAAAAAAACAAAGCTCAGATTATTGATACTATTATTATTTCCAAGCTTTGTAAATGTTCACATCGCCTTCCTTATCAAAGCTGCACTGCGACGCTTGTATCTGTATTTTGGGTAAAAAGAGGTCGGTGGGAACAAACGAGTAAAAAAAATGAAATAAATTGTTATATTTACCAGACTTTCTCCGAGACGAAATGCGACTCGAAGAGAGAGAGAGAGAGAGAGCGAGAGAGTGTGTGTTCTAATAGAGCTTTTGGAGCATAATATATACTTATATATATACATTTATCCATATAGGATTCTGTCTCTCCTCCTTTGACCCAAG
>NC_061108.1:119812493-119827493 GCF_015104395.2 Macrobrachium nipponense
TATTATATAAATATTATATTATATTACATATATATAAATATATAATATATAGTACACAATTATCCACAGGTGAAAAATAAGAGACAGGGTGTAGGTCCTGACCGGTTTCGGCTTTATTTTCAAGCCATATATATATATATATATATATATATATATATATATATATTATATATATATATATATATCATATATATATATATATAATATATATATATATATATATATATATAATAATTGCATATTTCTGAAAATTAATCATAAGCCTAATTTCCTTTTCCAACGACGTTCAACAAGCTCCTCCCAGAGCTCATCTGCCGACGTAGCTACCATGTTGCCGCCTCAGCGTCTCGTTGAGACTGAAGTAAATCCTGAGATCACGCCATAGACAAGGAGGCTTCAGACCACCTGAACTAAAACGGAAGGGCCGAACCAGGGCAACGGCAAGTTGCGAGTTGGTCGGAGAGGCCGACGGACTCCGCCACTTTAGGTCGGAAGAGAACGCCATAGACAGTGAGGTTTACTTCCGGTTCAGATGACCGGATCCGGCGATCGAATCTCTATGGGGTCATTTAAGAGTTCTGGAAAACCATCTGAGGAAAAATAAATCAGCTACAGGCATTCGCTCTCAAAAATATACCTCACAAGCGGAAAGAATCAAATCAGTTAAAGAAGCTGGAAAACCAGGTGGGAAGACACACACATGCATACAATACACACACACAACTATATATATATATATATATATATATATATATATATATATATATATATATATATATATATATATATATATACGTACAATGATGCTCAAATCTGATGCAACATGATTCTTTTTGTATCGTCCAGATTCTCAGACTCAACATGACATTGCCAAGTAGTGTTAAACTTCTTCTTTTTATTTCTAATGCCATATCTGTCGAAATGTTTGCGGGTTCACAGCTAGCGCTATTTCCCTTATGATTATATAAATATGATCCCTTTTATGCATTGGTTTGTTATAATTTGCAATCTCTGTGATTTGAACTGATAAGGTTAGCGGTGCCATCAGTGACAGCGCACTTAACATGCTCCTCACGCTGGTCAACATAACTACCTCTACAGCATAATTGCAGTAGACCTAATAAGTTCAATAGCCATAACAACGTTCTCAAAATAGGAATATGAATTACAACAAGTTTTCTTTGAATGTCAAAGTTCAAGGCTGTGTTTAAGCTGCCTGTATGTTGCAAAAATGATTTATAGGACTAAGAAAATAATCTAAGGCTTCTGAGATAAGTAATCTGTTACTAATGAATTCATTTGTAGAGATTACCTGTTCTTTGAGGAATAAAAGATGATGATGATTTTGATCATAAGGAGAAGATGGCTATTAATCGAAATATCTATTAGCACTTGTTTTTTAAATGGCTTGAAATGTTATTTTCTTAAAAGTTCTGCTCCCCTTTGGTGTGTAAATTATTCTTTCATGAGGTAATTTGACGTGCATAGAGATGTGAATAATAAGTGTAAAGTAAAGCAATCTAACACAACTAGGCCTAGGAACACAATCTTGGCTTTGACAAAAGAATATTTGTATAAGCGAATATTTGCTGGTATACCATCATTTTTGGAGAGGTTAAGACATATATCATAAATTATTTTACTTGTACGAAAATCCAAATATTCCACTAACAAATATAAATAAATGTTTTCAAGATAATTTCATTGCCACTACTCATTGTAGACCTACGTATGTTACACATGCTCCACTCACACGTTGATATCAGTGGGCACATTCTACTTTTGCATTTGCATATTTACATTTTTTTCAGCGTTGAGGCATAAAAACAATAAAATAAGACCATTTTAAATTTTATGATTACTTTCGAATTAATATTAATGTTACGACAATTTTTTTCATTTTTTTATTTAACCATCGAACTAGGTTTGATGACGACTTCTTTTTGGTCAATACACCAGCGATGAGTGAGTGAAAGTTTTGAAAATGTTTTTTTTCTGAAATTTGGCTACACGTGACATTGTCTTTCAGTTTTGAAATATATGACAGATTTCACTCTTATGGAACACATTATGGCCTTATAGCATGCAATAATCGTGTTTTAGTATTTAAATGATGGATGGAGCATTTAGCGAATTTTGAATGAAATCCTATGCAGTCATGTATCATCAGTTCTGAGCATAGCTGTACACACATATGCACGAGTGTGTATATATGGATGGAGCATGTTAGGTTGCCAGTTAGTGAATTTTGAACGAAATCCTATGCAGTCATGTAACATCAGTTCTGAGCATAGCTGTACATACTGTACACACATATATGCTATGCACGAGTGTATATATATATATATATATATATATATATATATATATATATATATATATATATATATATATATATATATATATATTAATCATTCAGAGGGGGCGATGAGGCTGGTATCCCCAAGCCTTCCCCAAATGATGCTCATGGGAGTAATATGCCAACAGCATCTGGCCTTTCTTCGAGGCTATCTATCTAACATTGCTTAATTTCTCTGGCTAAACGACCAGTAGCAGAATAAACTGTTTCTCACGACGGAATGGCTCCGGTTAAAAACAAGGCAATGGTCACTGCCACATCCAGACTTCAGCTTCTGAATTATTGTTAATGAACCTCTTGGGAAGAAATTTTTCCACATTTGCTTTATGTGCTACACAAAGCCCTCATCGATCACCTTTACACACTTAACACCATTCACCTTTGTCTTGCATGTAGAATCCTCTAAAAAAACCCTACCTATCTTTTCCCTTAGGCTAACCTTTTTACCATCTCAGTGACTCTCCACATTAGTATCGCCTCTCCTATTATTTTTCTTTCATATGGTCAATGCTACGTAAGCACTTAATCTCTGTACCTTCAGCTATCTTTCCTTCATTCGCATCGAACTTCTTCTCTTTCCTCCATAAACGAGAGCTGGCTCATCAGTCCCCTCATGCACTCTCACTTTGGCTTCCAAAGACATTCCTATCCTCATCCTATTCTTCTACTCCATCTAGTGAGGGACTCTCTCATCCTACGATCCTATGATACATTTTCTTCCAGATATCTATACAAATCACATTCCACATCCATCATACATTTTACAATTCACAGCTTCATCTTCTACAATTCCTTATTAAATCTTGCTTGCCTTCGCATTCACTTTCTCTTTTAGCAATCCCTTTCACACAATTATTTTACGCATTTTCATCTTTATTGTCCCTAATAAAGTATATCATCTACATTCCATTCATTATACACAGCTTTTCCCCTCCTATGCCCAATCTCAGATGCTTTGCTTCACATTATCCATAATGACAAAATGGCCATGGGAGCATCACACACCTTTGTCTGTAGCGCAAATTCACACCAACCCATAATTTCATGGGTTTTTTTTCCCTTTCTTCTTCCTGCAGTACGAGCGTTTTCCTGTTTACGCAGAATAACAACACTAAAGTACGCCACTGGGTAACTGACCTTGTGAAAGTGTACCTCGCACTTCCCTACGCTCCACTGCTACTTGCTTCCATACGCTTCAATGTTACGTGAAATGTCGATATCATTTTCATTCTCCTGACTCACTATCCTCTTAAAATGCCTCCCACTAAGCAGTTCACGAAAAAAAATGGAAGACGATTATACCTGAAAAGGGAAAAATAAGCTGATGCTTTGTCTTAATGCAGCAGCGATCCACATGGTGACGAAAGCCAGCAGCTACCTACGGCCATTATAATAATAAGTAAGAATGCAAGAAATCTTTAATAATAAGAAAATAGCTGTTGTGAGTGAAAGATGTATAGTTTTGAAAAAGAAAAGACTACGTAAACTTGCGAATAGTTTGGGAAGTGTGTGCTGCGGAGCGGATGTTAATTTACATACAATCACGAAGCACTATGAGGTCAGTTTGGAGGCTACGTGTTATGAAATGCGCAAAGCGGGTGTACGAAACTGAACCAGAAAAGTGAATATTGAAACCAAAAGAAATAACATACACAACCATGAAATGTATTTGTGCACCCAGGATAAATTACGATGGAAAAATATAAAAGAGTTATTTGCATGAAAGTCAACAGTTAAAGGCAGAAATAAATAGGGCAGAGAAACTGAAGTTTAAAATCCAGAGCAACATAGCATATTGTGAGATCGGAGTATTTTGGTGTGCAAACCCATCAACAATGAGTCTAGTGGTGCCAGATGACACCCTTTTGTTTTCTTTACATAGGAGTTATACAGATACTCCTAAATATCTGTATCAGATTAATAACTAGGTGAAAGAGAGTGGACAGGGAACCAGCGGATATTGAAAACTAGTGGTGAGTACACAGTATACTTTAAGTTTTTCCGTAGTTTTGTCAATTTTTTAAAGGTATTATTTGCGCGACATGGGAAATGTATTTTGTTAAAAAAACACACACACACAGACAAACACAGACACACACAGCTTAAGGTTTGTTAGAATAATCATCGCAACATTATTTTACTTTGATCATCATTTTCCGAAAAAAAAGTTTTTTCATCTCTGAACCTATAGTAAAACTAGGCTATTTTTCATACTAGAAATATGTCTGCTTTTTTCAATAAATGGTGTAATTTCAAAATTTTAGGGGCATTTTTGGAAATTTTCAATAATTTTGTAGGGTTGTTTTTTATATCCGTTTAAATTTCGCAATGGTACAGTTCACATTTTCACGTGCATATATCCTCCCAAAAAGTTGGGAGGATATTTGGTATAGTCATAGTGTATACCAAATTTAATGTAAATCCAATGAAATATGAGAGCCCAAATCGTTTCCTCCAATATATATATATAATATATAAATATATATATATTAAAAATATTATAGGCGCGCTCGCGCGCGTCTGTGTGTGTGTGTGTGTAGTTATTGCATCTGTGAGCGTTTAAATGGGGTGTAGTGAAGCGCACTTGGTCTTATGATAGCTCAGACCCTCCAGTAGTGTAACAAATTATGCGAATAAATTAAGCAGAACATTTGTGCATAAACATGTCAGTTTGAGGCAAAGTTACAATCGTTTTTATAAGATTTCTAAGTTACTCTAATGAATGTATGTATAACTAAGACAGTATTTAGACCTGATGTCTTGAGGTACTTGGCAATCTTCTTCGATAACTGAAACTTATGAGCACATGATGAACACGTCTCAATTCTTATCGAATTATGTGCTCGTAGCATTCCGCAGATGTTCAGTCTTAACCTGACGCTCTCCGTGGAAGTGCTAGTGCGATACACTATCATGTGTTTTACTTAACTAACCGAGGGATGTTGCTTCAAACGAGGTACTTACCACAATCTTTTATATGTCACCGTACCTAGGTTAGGTATTTTTGGTTAACTACTGACAAACAAAAGCAAAAAAAAAAAAAAGTGTATCACGGTTATAATTCCAATTCATAAAAGGAGAACTAAAGAACGAATTAATGACAAAGAAGTAAAGAGAAGAGTAAAACTTCGCGTACATGTCCTTCAGTTTGCAACAGCGATAAGAGAAGCAGTTTTGTTTTTAAGCAATATAACTTCTTTATGAGCCTAATACTTTAAATAACATAACTTAGTTCCACTCAAGGCAACCTTGACGATGGATCTTAATCTTGACTTGTTCATTTGTACACTTCGAGAAATACGCCTTCCATTTTATGCCCATCCTAACATACTTTCATTACATGCCCATCCTAACACGCTTCCATTTTATGCCCATCCTAACACGCTTCCATTTTATGCCCATCCTAACATGCGTGTGCCAGTTTAACCTTGGCCTTTGACTTTATTAGCTTACGGGTCTTAAATATATTGATTTCATAGCTTGAAAGTTTGAATTTAAGACCGTGATGTTATATTTTATTAAGGACCCATCAGTTGCTGATGCTGTCGTTACAAGTTAAGAGTAGACATGTCACGCCTTATATCCTGCTCTAGCAGAGGAAATCGAATGTGTAGAATAGGCCTAAAAGTCAGTTTGTGGTGAGGTTAGAAGACTATGACCTCAAAACCAAGTCTGTGGATTAGACAACTCCGTATATATACTGCGCTTAATAGTTCAGAATATTAAATACTTTGTACCATCTCCTACTCAAAGCTTCCTTTATCAACGAACTGAAAAGCAACATCTAATGCTACTAAAAACTGAGCGATTCCTGTGTCTACAGAAACGATGATTCTAATTTCCGTGAACTCTATTCGTTAACGTGATTCTAAAAAAAATCATTACGATTTTAATCATCGTTGGGAGACATCCTGCTCGAAAATATTCTCTAGTTCCCGTTAAAAATAGTCTTAATTCATCATTCGCAAAGAGTTGCCTTATACAGAGTAATAAGTGTGAATAAACTTCAGCCACAGATGTTCGAATCATCTATCATGTCTTCATTATGGCGAACTCAATTTCCTAACAATTTCAGCAGTATTTACGACAGAGACACGAGTTGAAACTTATGTTCGAGAGATCTCGTTTTCTTTTCCATGTGAACAACACTGTTCACTATGAAAAGGATGCTAGTTGCCGCTATCCATGTTTATGAATAATTTAATCCTCAAATTTTGGTTTCCCTTATATTCACTAACAGGTCTATATTATACTTATGGGCATAACGCAATGTTCTTCCCGTCCTTCTCTCCTCCTCGTGTGCCATACGCATTACATCAAGGCTTTATATCATAGTATAGAGACCGAGGCATTGGCTGCTCCGTCCACAAGAAAAGTCTGTTGTTGGACGTTTCCCCTTAACAAGATATAGACATGCTTCTTTAACGACGCAGATTACGACTCGTAAAAAAACTAGATTGCCAAAGAATGATCGATCGAACTGCTTGGCGGTTGGATAGTGACTCACATACCTTCATATTTCCCCTGCACAACAAATATCCTCTGTTTCAACAAGTAAATGAATGCTTCAAAAGTCATAACTTTAACAGTCAAATGACACTCCAAATGTCACCCAGTTTCGCAAACAGAAGAACACGCCGTGCTTAAAGCAACAACATATCGAAAGATCAAACCCTGGGCTTTATCGAGTCGCGTCTACGCGAGGTGCATTACTTTATAGCAATGTTCTAAATAAAAAAAAACAATGCTGAACAAGTAAACACATTTATATACACATCTGCAGTTGTGTTAATATATAGATATATATATGATATATATATATATATATATATATATATATATATATATATATATATATACTGTTTTGCGTTGCAATATACGTCATTGATTGGATTTTATTCTAACATCGGTGTCCTTGCATAAGCAAGTGGCGTTCCGACTTGAAACAGCATATGATAGTTTTTTTAAATGTTTTGTGTTTATTTACTCTGGAACTCGTCCGAGGAATTTAGTATAAACCTCGGACTTGCCCAATAAGCCAAGCATTGTGTGTGTTGCTTCTACCCGATTTTCCACTTACCATCGACAATGATTCATATAAAGAATGCTGTAGTGTGACGCTGCACGTCAACTCAGACATCGAATTAGCCATACTGGTATATTACATTCACATCAACCGTGTGCATTTGATATCTAGGCCAGTCACTTAAGACGCTCCTGATTGGCTGTTGATAAGCCAATCACAGGGCTGGAAACTCAGTCTCCCTCGAGAGTTCACATAGGCAGGATGTATGTTCCACCTCTCCTGAGTTATATTTTTAAAAGACGTATCCATCAGAAGAGGTGGAACATAGATCCTACCCATGTGAACTCTCTCGAGAGACTGAGAGTTTCCAGCCCTGTACAGGATTGGCTTATCACAAAAACTATCATACGCTGTTTCAAATCAGAACGCCACTTGCTTATGCAAAGACACAGATGTTACAATAAAATCCTATAAATGATATATATTGCAATGCAAAGCAGTATCTATATACATATATATATACTATATATATATATATATTATATATATATATATATAGATATATATATATATATATATATAGATAGATCAGATAAGATAAGTAGATAGAATAGATAGATTAGATTAAGATAAGATATGAAGATAAGAACAGAATGATAATAGATAGATAGATAGATAGATATGATAGATAGATAGATAGATAGATATATAGATTAGATAGATAGATGATAGATAGATAGATATATATCATATATCACCTTTCTATATATTAACACACTGCAGATGTGTATGTTAATGTGTATACATGTTCAGCACTGTTTTTTTATTCAGAATATTGCTGTAAAGTAGATTATGAAAAGGGTAGTATACTGTATGTACGGGCTATTTTATTAGGAGTGGTTCATATATAAGATGTTAATTCCAGTATTTGAGATTATGACAGAGCGAATATACACACACATATATAACCCATACATATCTAGATACACATGCATCATATATATATAAATATATATATATATATATATATATATAATATATACATATGTGTATATATATATGTATGTATGTATTCATAAAAACACTATATATATGTATATATATATATATATATATATATATATATATATATATATATATATATGTGTGTGTGTGTGTATATATATATATATATTATATATATATATATATATATATATCACATTACCCTGATTCATATACATATATCGAACAACAAATGTCCTTTAATATCTAATTCGCTCTACCTCGGAATTAATATATTTTCATATATGTTTAACCGAGGGGGAATTTTTAAGCGGGCAAAAGTACTACCACGCCACCGAGAACGAGATGGGTTGATGCAGTCTCCAAAACAAAAAAATACCTGCGTGCGAAAGGTATTTCAGGTGGGAGGCGGCATGAACTTATATCTCTTGCGGTGTCGGGGTGGTTTAAGGCTTCACTCCCGGTTCTGGAATTGAGAGGTCGCTGGTTCGCGCCTGTCGATCGCCAATTCTATTATCGCTTAAAAATTCCCCCTCGGTTAAACATATATGAAAATATATCAATTCCGAGGTAGAGCGAATTAGATGTTAAAGGACATTTGTAGTTCGATATATATATATATATATATATATTACATGTGTATCTAGATATGTATACGTTGTATATATATATATATATATATATATATATATATATATATATATATATGTGTGTGTGTGTGTGTGCGTGTGTGTGTGTGTGTGTATGTATGTGTGTGTGTATTCGAGCTGTCATTAGTTCACATACTGGAATTAACATCTTATAAATGAACCACTCGTGATAAAATACCCGGTACTTACAGTATACTACCCTTTTCATAACCTATTTTACAGTAACGTTCTAAATAAGAAAACAAGGCTGAAATTCAAATACTGACAAATAATAACTTTATGAACTAATCTAATTGCAACAGACCTTTCCAAAGTTTTTTTTATGGCAATATCATTAAACCAGAACCCCAATACGAGTATTTGTCTTTAATCAGAATTTCAAACAAGCGCCAGCGCTGGGGAAGACCCATGATGAAATGCAAACATGCACATTATATCATTGCTGAAGCTCTCCCACCACCATCATCGCTTATTGGGTAAAGTTCCATGGAAATGTCAAACTCATTTATGAAATATTACAGGCAATTCTTTGGAAATCTTCCCCTTCGATTTGTGCCACTGAGATTGGATATTGCCTCATCTTAGACATATTCCATGAGTAAAACATCAAGTCAAGATAATAAGTAACTGTAATTAGGATTTATTTACTTAGTATAACTTCGGATGTTTATAAATTTAATGATAAGGACCCGGTTCACACTAACTGAGCAACTATAACATTTGACTGATATTCGAAGTTTGGTGATCGAAAGGCATGTCTCGGCGTTTGTTGACAGCGAATTGCTGAACAACAGCAAGAGTGCCCAGTATTTTTCAAAGAAAATTTTATACGAAATGCTGATGTTAGAATCACTGGAAGAACAGAAGTCGCCGGCTGGTAGATATGGCAACCCTACTGAACTCAACGATTAGGCTAACGTGCCATAACCTTCACCTGCACATAGGACAATTACATTAACACTACAATTTCTATTTTTGCGATTTTATAAATAACCGTATTGAACTGTTTACTTATCTACGATTGTATGCATCAACATATATTTATATAATGCTCATATGACCCCGCATATTCTCCCAACAAAAGTTTAAAGAGCTTAGGAGGAAACGGTTGGTCTTCATCCACTCGAAACATAGGCCTAATCGGATTCTTTCTTCTTTGCCTACGACATGATTTGTATCGACTTATTCCAGCAAGCAATGTTGCAAATGTCACAAGTGAGATCGATAAGAGGACTGCGCTAAACATAATAATGAGAAAAGACAAGAAATGAATTATAGCCTCATCTAACATTGTCAACACGGCCCTCAACACTGGCTCCTTATATTAAGAGCGACAAGCTTTCAACCCCAACATTTATGTCATCGCCACTCGTTTACCATCGTTATTCTTATTCTTAGTATTATCACTTCTTTACCACTTCAATTATTATCATCACTGGCATAACAAACACCGGGTCCAATTTTTGTTTATTATCTAGTTTCATTTACGATGTTTAAAAATTTTAGGAAGCGATGAGGGGCACCTGAGCATGCTAGACGTTATTCGAACTTGGGCTTCATGATGATCGTATGACATTTCTAGGCGTTTTTTAATAATGAATTGCGGATTAAGAGCAAACGTCTGCAGTATTTCTCCGAGAAGTTTATAAATGAGGTGATGGTGTTAAAATCAATAGGAAAACAGAAATCGTCAGGCTTATATTTACGGTAGCCCTACTGAACTCTACGATTAGGCTAACCTGCCAAGCCTTGACTACTTTCACCTAAGGAAACTATATTGTCAATACAATTTTTATTTCTGCTTCGTTAAAGCAACTGTATCAAACTGCTTATTTCTGTACGATTTTATATATATATTGATTATAGTGTTCATCCAACCAGTTTTTTTATATTCTCCCCCCAACAGTTTAAAGCGCTTAGGGGTAAACAGTTGCATTCTCCCTTCCTCGAAACATAGACTTAACCAGGGTTTCCCTTGTCCATGGTGTAACTTCTGCCAGCTTCTATGAGCAAGCAATGTTAAAAATGTCACAAGTGAGACTGGTGTAAGGATTGCACTAAACATGGTAATGAGAAAAGACATCAGTCTTCCTCCATTCCAAACATAGGCCTAACCTCGTTTTCCCTCACTCATGCCATGACTTGATTTCTACCAACTTCTGAGTGAGAAATGTTAGAATTGTCATAAGTGAGATTGGTCTGGGATTTGCACTAAACATGATAATGAGAAGAGACAAAGAATGACTTACAATTTCAACTAACATTGCCCTACACACTGGCTCTTCACATTAAGAGTGGGAATAACCTTCCAAGCCCCGCATTTGCAGTCATCGTTAGTTGGCTATCATCATTACTTTTGGTCTCAGTATTATTATTTCCATTACTACTATAATTATCACCATCACTGTCGAAAAAAGAACACAAAGCCTAATCATTGTACATTAATAGGTCTAGCTTGTATATTACCGTGGTGTGAAATATCCATCGGCCTAGGTCACATGACAGTCTGCATTCAGGTTTTCTTACCTTCAAGCTCTCAGGGCTCTGTAGATGGTAAAAGACGTCACTGGAATTGTATAAAATAAACTCTGCTTGAATATACGGATGCTTTAATATACTTTGGGGATGTGTTAGAACATCCATTATCTAACAAATGGTTGGTTGCCTCAAGTCATCCACTGAACTCGGTGACTCGCTGCCTCTAAGGTGATATCTCCCATTTTCTTTCTTTTCAATAGTTAATACTTAAAGCGGCACTATTCCTTACTTAAACTTACATTCTTTTTAACACTTGTTACAATGGCACTATAAAATAACTTTGTCAATTACCTTGGGCAGAGCCACGATTCCGTACGTTAACCGCGGGACACCAGAAAATGTGGACTGGGGAGGGGACGAGGGAGAGACCGTGGGTGGGGAGTCGGGGATATGTCAGGGGAGGGATCCGAAGGGTTGCCAGTTCGTGACATTTTAATTTCACAAAAAAAAAAACGACGGAATTCGACCATAATTCATTAAAAATTTATGATCACTGACAATGAAAATATTCCAATTAAATATCATTATTTATATCATTCTGGTTTCTATACTTTTACATCGTTGATCCATTACCTTGATAAAAAAAAGTAGAAACAAAAGGGAAACATACTTGTAAAAGCAAGTAAACATTCTCGGCATGAGAGGAAAACTGATGAAAGCAAGGATCTTTCAGCTTGATAAGAAAAATCTCTGAAATGTCCTTTTTTCCTTTTTTGGGGGTGTGGGGGCTCACTCCCCTGAAGCATTAACTTTCATATACATGAAATGTGCATCTGTCACGCACTGTACTGACTGTTCGAAATTTATGCATTTGCACATCCTCTGTTTAAAACCAACTGATTGTTGTAGAGAATATTTGCCTACTCTAAATAAATCACACATACTCCACATTTCACAATTTGTTGATGTGGATCATTTATGAGACTGGATGAGGGTATATTTTAAACGGGCTTGTATTCACAGTCTTTCATCATCAAATTCTACCAGCTTCCACTTTTATTCTTTTTTTTTTTTTTTTTTTTTTTTTTGAAGATTAAAATTTTTCCAGACTTTCGAAATCCGGTGAAACATTTCACCTTCTTTCACAGTGTCCTGGCACTGCCACATGAGCCTAAGCTGCTGATTAAGCCACCAGTAATATTTTGCACTGTGAACACTACAACATTCATCTTTTAAAGTGAAAACCCTAGGCCTATGTTACATGCATGTCAGCCATGAGAATGATAGCGTGGACAACATGAAAGAAATATTCTGATTTTCATCATTTATTTATCTGCTGATATTTTAAACTTATCATTACTGGAGGAGTGAAACACGAGACTGAATCTTGAGAAGTAGTCTCAGGAACAATGTGTCTGCTAGATAACGTGGGGAACTTGAAAGGTAAAGTAAGGATCACAATTGAATTTTATAACAAAAAATAGAACCAGTATCACTGAGCATATAATTAAACAAAAATAAATTGAAAAGCGCCCAGTATTCGTGCATTCAAGGGATTATGATGAATGTATCAATTAGCGTCACAAATCGTTGTATCAGCAAAGAGATTTAGCATTCCAAAGGGACAGCGTGACCTCGACTGGCGCTTTTAGTCCTAATATCGAGTGGATTATCAAACAAAACTATTTCTCTTGTCAGTTATCTTCTGTTTCAGCAATTGTGATCATAGGTCTCCCTGAATTCGCGTGGCGAGATGTTGGTGAAGAGAATGGCAAATCCACGTAGACTTAGCAAAAATGTGAATACAGTCTTCCAATTGGTCGTGGTGTTGGCACTGGTAATTATCGTACATCTTATGGCAAACTCAACCCCAGATGATAAAAATGTGCGGTGAGTATAACCGTTATATAGTTACCATTATATAAAAGACAGGTAGGCCATTTTGACTGAAATTAGATGTTGCTGAAGCTAAGAGGAGATTAAATCATCGGTATGGTTGCAAGGGTCCTCACCTCGGGATTGTTATAAACGGCAGCATATCGGGCAGATCTTTAGACTATATGTCTTTAGTAAATACACGTTACCAAGAAGATTATCTATTATAATTATTTTTGGTTGCTAGGGGTCATTAATACTTTTTTATAAAACTTTTTTATATCTTGTTCTTTTCTTTCATCCTTGTGTTAACAGTTGTTATGCACAGTAAAATGTCTTACCAAAAGATGAAAAATAAAATATAATAATAGACATACGGATCATCGTTCTTTGTGACCCCTGCACAGCAACTTTCCTCGAGTCTTCAGCCGACATAACCAGATCACGTACTTGTAACGAGAAACGGTGAATTCCCCGCGGAGAGAAGGAACATCTGTCCAATCCAGAATATAAGTCTATATGTTCCTCGTGAAACGGTGAACGTCTGAGTATCGCAATACTGTCAAACATATATATATATATATATATATATATATATATATATATATATATATATATATATATATGTATATATATATATACATATATATATATATATATATATATATATATATATATATATATATATTCTGTGTAGGCCTCCATATTTTCGCATTTTGCACTTAGGTATCAAGAAATCTAGAGTTATATATGAGTCATTAACAGTGGAGGTAACATTGGACACCAGCACGTAATAATAATCTACAAGGAGAATCAATAACTATGGAAAACATTGAACACCAGTTCTGTGTTACTACCGAAGACATGTTGAAATCTCAGGAAAACCTCACAAAGACTTATGCCACAAAAAGATAGATAGATCGATCGATAGACTAGATGCTTTGTTTATTTACCTGTTGTCAGATATGGCATACTTTCCCATTTGCAAGTTTTAATAGAATGAGCAAAATAGACAAAAGTACAAAATAACTTATGAAATGACAAAATTCTAAATCACGTAATAAGTGAATTTTCAATAACGTTTGTTTGTGAGTAAAAAAGTAATTTGTCTATCTTTATACGTAAAGTATATACCTACATTTTCACATTAAACCTATCTACATTAAACCTTCATCCTTCCCTTATTAGAAAGCTAAATGTTTTATTTATATTTCCCATAAGGAGGAAAACACACGATGCAGACGCTAGGACTGAAAACAGTCCTCTCCAAGAAAAGAAGAAGAAGAATGAGGAAAAGACCATCTTGATCTGGTCCCATTACGGACGCTGGAATAAACATGACTGGGCGAGGTTGTTTTCAAGGTGGGTTGGCCAGGCGTCATCAAAAACCGCATCATTAATTTAGTTGATAGTTTTTTTTTTCCTTGGGGGGTGGGGGGCGCTTACGTCATTCATTCACTGTTGCGGAACTTTATCATTTGTTGTTGTTGTTGTGTGTGTGTGTATATGTGTTTGTTTGTTTGTTATTTGCTTTCATTTGCCGTTGCTCCTTTATTGCTGTTCCTGGTATATATCTTGATGGACATAAGGACAGCAACCTCATCCTT
>NC_061108.1:119832493-119864993 GCF_015104395.2 Macrobrachium nipponense
TCTGGGGTGAAATACGCACCATCGATCATTACCGCTGCTCGTGTGGGCAAAAGTTTAGCATATGATTTGATCTTTTTCACCTGAATTAAAAAGACTCATTCAGTTGATTTCATGCATAAATTATTACGCAGATGTAATCAGTACAATTGCTGTCGGTCGACAATTATTACGACTACAAGTAATTTTGCACGGTTTGATACAGACCCCATTTTCATGATTAAAATTACTGAAAGAAGCTGAAGATCAATGAAGTTAGTATCATGAGAGAATGTTATTCACCAATTTTCGTAATTAATTTTTGACACTACCTACACCCAAGGTCCTTTAATTAACGGACCTTGCCTACACCCCTTACGATATGTGACGTACAGTTCAACCAAGTAATCATTTCCGTCCGTGAGTATGACTTCCTCTGTGAATTACTCTACACACCGGCGAACCAAAAGATATAAGGTTGATCAAATTAAACTCAAGTAGTTATTACCACAGATACAGAAAAGTCATTGGTAATATCAACAGAACATACTGAAATACGCCCAACTGCATCAGCACGATCGTCTCTTAATATTTTATCCATTTTTCATTTTTTATTTTTTTATAGATATGAGAACGTGCACATCTACGGAGGCTGCGGACCACTCAAGTGCGGAAAACGGACGATTCTCCATAACTTGAAAAACGAAAAAACACAAAGCGACTGTTACAAACTGATGAATTCCTACATGTTCTACTTTGCTTTCGAGAATTCCTTGTGTAAGTCAGCCATTTCTAGGGTTTAAAAGTACCACAGTAGTCCTGGCAGGATTGTGGATATTGATGTTTACAAAATTGACAGAAGCAGCAATGCCACTTCAAAGTACCTACAAAATTTTCCAAAACTTTTTGACTTCGGCAAAAATTGTCTTGTTGATTTGTCAATATTTGGCAAAAATTGTCGAGTACGCATCAATGTAGGTCTTGTTGATTTGTCAATATTTGGCAATAACTGTCGAGTACACATCTATCTGGTTCTTGTTGATTTGTCACTATTTGGCAAAAACTGTACACATCTGTCTGGTTCTTGCTGATTTGACAATATTTGGCAAACATTGTCGAGTAAGCATCCATCTGGGTCTTGTTGCTTTGTCAATAATTATTCGGCAAAATTGTTGAGTACGCATCCATCTGTGTCTTGTTGATTTGTCAATAATCATTCGGCCAAAACTTACCAAGTATGCACCTATCTGTCTCTTGTTGATTTGTTCCACTTCGCTTAGCTACATTTTTCTCCTTTTAATTATTGAGCGATTTGTTCTTTGGATGGGAATCTCACAAGCAATAGGCATTTGACTGTGTATTGTTCGAATGATTACAATAAACAACTTCATCTACGTATAAGGAACCTAGATGGTAATATCCTGAACATAACATATATATATATATATATATATATATATATATATATATATATATATATATATATATATATATATATGTGTGTGTGTGTGTGTGTGTGTGTGTGTGTGTGTGTGTGTGTGTGTATAATAGCAGTGGAAATTCAACAATGTCGCCTGATGTCGCACCCTCGCCCCATGACAGGCCAAGACTACATCACTGAGAAGTTCTTCAAGGCTCTTCAGATGGACACCATTCCCGTCGTCTTCGGTGGAGGAAACTACTCCACAGTGGCGCCCAACCACTCCTTCATAAATGCCAGGGATTTTGAGAGCCCTAAAGCCCTGGCCTCTTACCTACGCGCAGTGGCTAACAACAGCACTTTGTATAACAGGTAAGATTAGGTATTTGGGTTTATGAGATGGTAGGCCGATTATGATGAAATATATCACCGTTCCCTGCTGAGTGAGTCTGGATATATTAGATGGTAGACCCAACTATAAGGAAATTATCAGCATTTCCTGCTGAGTCAGTCTGGCCAACTATGTGGATATTGGCATTATTCCCTGCTGAGTCAGTCTGAATATATGAGATGTTAGGCCAACTTCGAGAAATTTGCCACAATTCCCTGCTGAGCCAGTCTGGATATGAGATAGTAGGCCCAACTATGTAAAAATTGTCACTATTCCCTGCTGAGTCAGTCTGGATATGAGATGGTAGGTCAACTATGAGGAAATTATCAGCATTTAGTGCTAAGTCAGTCTGGATACATGAGATGGTAGGCCAACTATGAGGTAATTATCAATATTCCCTGCTAAGTCAGTCTGGATATATGAAATAGTAGGCCAACTATGAGGAAAATATCAGCATTTCCTGCTGAGTCATTCTGGATATATTAGATGGTAGGCCCAACTATGTAGAAATTGTCACTATTCCCTGCTGAGTCAGTCTGGATATATGAAATGGTAGGCCAACTATGAGGAAATTATCAGTATTTCCTGTTGAGTCAGCCTGGATATATGAGATGGTAGGCCAACTATAAGGGAATTGTCACTATTCCCTGCTGAGTCAGTCTGGATATATGAAATGGTATGCCAACTATGAGCAAATTATCAGTATTTCCTGCTGAGTAAGTTTGGTTATATGAGATGGTAGGCCAACTATGTGGAAATTGTTACTATTCTCTGCTGAGTCAGTCTGGATATATGAGATGATAGGCCAACTATGTGAAAATTGTCACTATTCCCTGCTGAGTCAGTCTGGATATATAAGATAGTAAGCCAACTATGAGCAAATTATCAGCATTTCCTGCTGAGTAAGTTTGGTTATATGAAATGATTGGCCAATTACGAGGAAGTTGCCACCACTTCTTGCTGAGTCAGCCTGGATGAATGAGATGAAAGCCCAACTATGAAGAAATTGTCACCATGCCCTACAGAGGCACAATTCGGTTCTTAACATGACGAAGCACCTTTGTTGCCCCCTATGGCAAATATGTGAATGGAGCATATAGTATCAAACATTGTGGTTAGGCATGGCTTAGTGTTGCTAGGTCTAAGTCACGTGGGTTACGTGAGTCTGCAGTGGTAAAGGCAAAGAGCAAGTAATCACTTCATTGACAAGACCTTGTATGTCATGGAAATGTGACACAAATAGGACTGCCTAGAGACTACTAGACTATACTCTTTTTTTTTTTCATCTGTCCATCCGCCTGTGGTATTTGCGCATGGTAACACTGCATCCCGGGCTTTAAATAGTATTCTATTTCGAATATTAACGGTGTAATTCGCATACAGTAAATTATTAAAACACTTTTCAGCTGTAAATGTACACCCAGATATCCTTTTATTTACCTAAAACTTACACACAGTGTTACCATGCGCGACCACCACAGGCGGATGGACAGATGGAAAAAAAAGAGTATAGTTAGTGGACATGCTTCTGAGCAGCATACTAGATGAGTTGATATATATAGGATTCTTAAGTTAGCAATCAACCCTGGAAATCATTTCAGCTGAAATTAAAGTACGCTTGACAACATTTGTTGTGGAAGCTTAGTCTTTACATCACGTACCGTTGGCAACTTCATCATCATAATCTGTACATTCTCAGCAACTGCTAGATACTGCAATACAGCGTGGGAAAAAGCTTACGCTTGTGAATTCATGAAGTTTATCAGGAAGTTTTGATCCCGTTATTTCACAGCATAATGATTCCTACAGAGCAGAATTAATTAATCCATTAATCAAGAACATCATTGTTTATTGCAGTTACTTCAAATGGAAGAAAGATTATGTTGTAGAGTCCGGCTTCCCTTTCTCTCCGTTTGTCTGTGACCTGTGTAGTAAGCTGCACGGGGCGCCAACGCAGCTCTCGAAAGACAGGTTAGTTAAAAAGATCATTATTATTACTTACTCGTAGAAGCGCCTCAGTGTCGTGGTCGACTTGGTATTGGCCTGACACCTCTGTGGCCGCGAGTTCGATTCTCGGGCAGTCCACTGAGGGGTGAGAGATGCGCATATCTGGTGATAGAAGTTCATTCTCGACGTGGTTCGGAAGTCACGTGAAGCCGTTGGTCTCGTTGCTGAATAAACACTGGTTCCGTGCAACGTAAAAACACCATACAAACAAACCAGTAGAACTTGACTTACTTCATGAACAAAAATGTGCTTTATTCTCTTTCCTTCTCAGCAGTGGACGGTTCTCAGTGAATTTAAATGAGTATTTAGACAAAATTCATATATTTTCCCTATAGTACATAAATAAGGATTCTTCTCTCCGAATGTCATATTAATCAACTGACCAGTGGCATTATCAGTTCCATCATAGAGAATCTTCATGCTAAACGAGGAAATAGAATATTCTAAGTTTTTATATTGTGGAAATTAAATACTTTGCAAGGTGGGATACTCTTCTTTTCACGTCTGTTGTATCAAAGTTCCCTCATCTATGAAATAACCACATCTCAGGTGACCTGCTATACAAGAACAACGTAGATCTTATAACGTTTAGAACTATAAACGTGTAGATAATTTAAAGGACTATGACCCACCACCAGAAGCCTTTTATTCCCCTTCGCATTGAAACTGAAAAGGTCTTCCAGACAGTACAATTGTTGCCGTTTTTCGCAAGTGTATGGGAGGCTGTAATGATATTATATGAAAGCGCTATTCATCTCCGACCTAGTTTCTCTGAGTTCGTTTGCGCACATTTTTCTGTTTGCTGATTTACTTGTTACTCATTTGTTCTTCTCATTCCTATCTTCTTTCTGTTTTATTCTTGTTAATTGTCGGCCTTTCAGGCTTATTTTGTGGAAGGATTACTCAGTTTGAATCTAATATAACCATAATAGTTAATAATAATAAAATTGTTTCTTGGCAAACAGGAACTCGGCAAGGAGGACTGAAGACGGTCGATACGCTGACGTCATTGAATGGTTCTCAACTGTTTCAAAATGCGAGGGAGGAAATAATACCTCTACAGACCTTTGAAGAATTGACGGTTCTTTTCGAAATGAAACTCGATAAAAATAAAAAAATTGAAAAAGCGCAGATGCTCAACCAAGTTTTTCAACATACAATAAACGTTTGTCATTTTTTGTGGTTCATTCTTAATATACCTTCAGTTTACCTGGATAGTTGGGACGGGTAATATTTCCCTCATTTCAAGTATGTTTTGCCGAACAGAAACTCCATTTAATTGTTCCCCGTCGGTTGTCTTGTAAAATGCCATGTTTGATTGCTTTACGCTACGTAATGAGCATCTAACCAAAGTTTTAAAACCTTCTGCAGCTTCATTTTCCTCGCTTTGATTTACTTATGCATCTATTCGTCGATTAGTTTTTTATTGATTGCAGTATGCGCTTTTTCCCGTTACTTAAGTTCAGCTCCCTGCATTCAAAGCTTTTACGTGCTATTTAATCCAAAAAGACAAGCAAATACACGCAAAAATACACACACGCACGCACACACTGTGTGAGCCAGTGCGTGTGTTAGTGTATGCGCGTATTTTTTGCGTATGTGCGTGTTTTTTTAGATTAAATATCAGGTAAAAGCTTTGAATGCAGGAAACTGTACCCAGGTAACAAAGAAAAGCACACACTACAATCAATCAATCAATCAATCAATCAATCATATATATATATATATCTATCATATATATATATATATATATATATATATATATATATATATATATGTGTGTGTGTGTGTGTGTGTGTGTGTGTGTGCGTGTATGTACGGATGGATGTATGTAAGATATGTGTGTGTGTGCGTTAAGACAAGTCGAAAAGATACTGTTGTATACCTACCCTCTTGTCCGCTCGAACAGGTGGGAGACGCTCTCCCTAATTAGCAGGTGTCCCGTATGATTAACCTAAATGGTTTAATTAAGGCGAATACCGTCAAGTTATTAAAAAAAAATATATGAGGAAAATAATTCTTACTATGGACAACGTGTCATATGATAAGTTCAGATCACGCATGCAGGACACAGTTGATATTGATACATGAGTTTTCAGCAGCACGATGTTCATTTGTCACTTACCAGCTAAAACTATGGAGTGCCGTAGTGTAACGCAATCACCAACGCTCCCTTGGCCACTTGTCTGGGGCCGTATATGAAAAACGGCAAGAAAAAAATCGTTAATAGAGGAAAGTTGGCATTGAGACCCATATATTTTGATTAAGAAAAATACAAATTTATACAATAGGATGTAAAAAAAATATACTTGTTGATCATAAAAAATTTAATGACAACTAACCAGCATATTCTATATGACATAACATAAATATTTAGTTTTTAATCAAATCATATGGGCTTAAATACTAACCTCCCTATATTGACGATTTCTTGGACGATTCAAATCCGGCCCTTTTAATTTCACAAGGAGCGAGAACAGCCAGGTGACCACGGGTCACGGCTACGGTCTTCTATTATCCAACCGTGAAAAGTCTCGTTTTCTTTGTCATGCTGATACACGAGTTTCATCTCTCGTTTTCTTTGTCATGCTGATACGGGAGCTTTATCTCTCGTTTTCTTTGTCATGCTGATACAGGAGTTTTATCATATTCATGACCAGACGTGCAGTTTTATTCTGATTTTGTCAGGTTAATTTATCATCGTGCTAAACTGGTGTTCTTTCATCTAAACTGAACGCTGAAGAGATTCTACCCATGAATATCGTATTTAGGGAATCAACTAGAAAATTAGGACGAAGTTTGTTTCCCTTAAAAGTCGTAGAATTGTGAAATTCTAAATCTTCTAACTATCCTATGGGCTGCTCTAAGAGCAAGCGCCCGTGCTGGCATAAGGCCAGCTTAATCTTCAACAACAATTCGAACTATGGGACTATGTAAGTTCATTTTTATTTTAAACCGACTGGTATGCACGGATAAAAAAAGGAAAAAAAAAAGGGCCACCTAAAGCTCTTTTGCACATTTCTACTGGAAGCCGCTGAGAGCACCCGATTTCTGGAAAGGTATTCGTTAGAATGTATACCGTTTCAAACGATTTTCCCCAAAACAATTCACGATTTGGTTCAGACAACATTAGCGTTAACCCATCAACACTTTGGAATAGCACGAAAAACTGAAGCAGCAACGGCTTCATTCACTTTATATCATATAAAGAAATTTTGCATTCTTCTGTTCATTTGTTCTTTCCTCTGGAAGTATTGGCATCTGAGTGTGATCAGCCCTGAGAGCATGAGGTGCCAGCTCGTAAATTAACTCGCACATTCAATTTGTCCTACAGTGTCCCCATCACAGATTTCATATCAAGCAGATCCGCCACTCAGAATCTGCCAAGATGCAAGATAATGCTGGTTAGATAAGCGACTTTTGTCACTATACGGTCAGCGACCGAATTTATGTCGAAGTCAACAATCACCAATGATCTAGGCTGGATATATATATATATATATATATATATTATATATATATATATATATATATATATATATATATATATATATATAATGTGTTTGGAAAAGAAAGTAATGAGAAGTGGCTGGCGATAAATCTGATAGTCATTATCTTGGTAAAGCTACAAAAAAAAAAATAGATAAATAAAAATAAAAACAAAAACAGAGCAAGTTCAGTTGGATGGGATGTGTTTAAAATCGAGGTGGTGAATATAATTAAGACGAATGTGATAACCGTATAAGATGGGCGTTACATGGCCTAGTATTAAAGGCGGCGCTAAAGTATTCGAAATATACCTTAGCGAATAAAAAACACAATAGCACAAGGAAAAGTGCAATTATCTCCGTTGACTTAAACATCAGAAAATCTGAGAGCGCAGACTTTCTCTTTTCATAAGAGAGAGAGAGAGAGATAGATGATTATTTAATGTTTTTATTTCAAGGCGAGATAACGCTTTAATCTTAATCTCGTAATCAGACGAGATCTTCATCTATCCTTGACGAGGTTATTCCACTTGATAGGGCGAGTTCGTTTTGTAAGCGAACTCGGTTTTGTACCCAAATATCGCATTGTTTATTCTGGCAGGATAGGACTAGCTGGCTCGTTTGAAAAAGGTTAGTTTGAACTGGCGGCGGCAATGTTTAGCCTTAAGATGTGCTCTAGTTTCTTTTAAAATGCGCTTTTTGTGGTTTTTCAACAAGCGTTGATAGCTCGTGTTACAAAGTATTTTTTAAGTGGCAACCGTTGGCCATTTACTAGGGGATCTTTGGCATGAGAATAACTGGTTTTTAAGGCTCGCTTGGAAAGGCAAGGATTGTTTTTTTTTAAATATGAATTTGAACTGACAAACGTAAGCCGTTTAAATAAATGTGCGTGAGAATTTACCGTAGCTATCTGCTATATAGGCAATGGTGGCATGTCTTTTATCGCGAGGTTTACCTTATCACGGTGGCTTTGTTAAAAAAAAAATTCTCCGTTTCGTGTTAAAGTTCATCAGGGCAATAATAAATTAAGATAAATCAACATATAGTTGGGAAGTCTAAGTTCAATCGCATGTTAATAACAATATTATGATGTACAAGCGCCCGTGCTATGAAACCAATATATTTATTTCCTTCTGTAATCTTCCAGTCATTATCACCATCATCAGTTTGTTTATTAATTCCATTTCTTCTCTTCCAGACAGACATGATGAGGAAATGTATCGTATTCGCCATCGTTGTCACACTGGCTTCCAGGGCTTCAAGCCTATACCTGGAAACTTTCCATACTGGGATCTGGAAAGTAGCCGAGGACACGCAACATACATTAAATCTCTCTTTGAGACTCAGCGCTAACGAAAGCCTGGAAGCCTTTCCTGCTGCTGACGTCTTCCTCGGGAATCCTGGAGCTTTGCTGATAGTAACGGCTGTTCCAGACGAAGGCTGGAAACTACAGTTCGTAAATTCCAGTGCTGTTTTTACTGCGCAGGAAGTCCTGGAAGGTGCCACAAAGAACATTTCTTTCTCTGGATATTATTGGGGCTTCACGCATCTGGCTTTCTATTTGACCCGGAATGATCTTGACCCGGATTTCGAAAACAAAACTCTTCTGAGAGACGACCTGGAGGTAAGTACCTGTTGTCTGGAATATAAAAAGGGTTTCCAGAACTTACAGAGAAGATCACAGGGCCGAACGCAAATGATATTTCCTACGGCTTCAAAGTGATCTTCTCTTATGTTACTGTGATGTTTTCCTGCGCTGGCTAGGCCTGGGATGTGTTTTATCTTTAGTTCTATGGCGTTAATTTTCTTCACTTTTTTTTTCTCACTGACGGCTGATGTTGGGAAAACTTTCGTAAAAAAGAAAAAAAAATACAGGAAGTGTATAATATTATTTAATATTGTTTCAAGCAA
The DNA here is from genome assembly GCF_015104395.2 of Macrobrachium nipponense. Classification (NCBI taxonomy): domain Eukaryota; kingdom Metazoa; phylum Arthropoda; class Malacostraca; order Decapoda; family Palaemonidae; genus Macrobrachium; species Macrobrachium nipponense. The sequence goes on from NC_061108.1 coordinate 119,841,687, forward strand.
GTTCCTCCAATGAATTTGATCTCAGAGGCCATTATTCTTTTAATAATAACAAGTAGGACGTAAATATCAACGTGACGTATCAGTCCTGTGGAGACTGCTCTCAGTGAAGTTTTCTCGATATCTCATGAATTCTGCTTGGTGACTGAGTGGTACTGATAATGGAAATATGTTCTCCGTTACTTAAGCTACATCTAGTGTCTAAAAAGTGATTAAAATGGAAAATTAATTAAACGTGGAGTTTATTGTATTCACATTCGAAATTAAATACTTCCCCCCATCTCTCTCTCTCTCTCTCTCTCTCTACCTATGTCACAATAATAGAGCAATGTGTGTTGTATTTTTTCATCAAGTATTCGTTTATGAAGTATTCGCTGGCAACGATTCACAAATATTCCCCCTGAATTCTCTCTCTCTCTCTCTTTGCGTGTGTGTGTGTGTGTGTGTGTGTAACCTACCTAGTATATACCACAATAATAGAGCGCTGAGTGATGTATTTGTTATTCAAGTATCCGATGGTAGCAAATTATATGTACATACTTTCCTTAATTCTCTCTCTCTCTTTTTACTTATGTCACAATAACAGAGCAATGTGTGTTGTATTTTTTCATCAAGTATTCATTCGTATTCGCTGGCAACGATTCACAAATATCTCCCCTGAATTCTCTCTCTCTCTCTCTCTCTCTCTCTCTCTCTCTGCGCGCGCGTGTGTGTGTGTATGTATAACCTACCTAGTATATGCCACAATAATAGAGCGCTGAGTGATGTATTTGTTATTCAAGTATCCGATGGTAGCGAATCATAAGTATATACTGTCCTTAATTCTTTCTCTCTCTCTCTCTCTCTCTCTCTCCCTCTCTCTAAAATGAACCTAAATCATATCTTTCTTTTCTAAGATTGTGGTCGACCGTTCTTCCATGACAGTAGACGTCATATTTATTAGCGTTGGCTCAGTGTTGGTCCTCTTCAATAACATCAATATGGGAGCGCAGATGAACATCGGTCTGATACTGAAGGTTCTGAAGAAGCCGATTGGACCCTTATGTGGATTCCTTTCTCAGTTCATATGCATGCCCACGGTAAGCCTCTTCTTTACGGTACTAAGTTTCACCCGCTATCTAAAAATAGTACTTAACTTTGGTGAAAAGCTGCAAAGTAAGGTAAGTGTTGTTGACGAAAATAGCCCTCTTGGAAAATGCAAGTAATAAATGCTGATTGTATCTGGATGTGTCAATTCTGTGAGGGTGTTTGGATTGTATTCCTGAATTTTCCCAGTTACTTCGAAATGCGAAATTATCAAAAGAGGCAACTTGCTTAGGATAATTAAAGTTGAAAGAGTTCTGACAAAAATTATATCTATCTTTAATAGTTTCATGTCAACCAAATACTGTGCTTTACCGCAGCAGGGGCTGTCTTAATTACGGTAAATCGTCAAAGGCATATCATATGAAGCTATGACTGAAGTGGGAATATAATACCGTCCTGGATGAGAATATGGTGTATGGCCTAGTGGACATCTTTTGTACTGGGGGTTGGAAGATTCAGTGAGACATCAATAGTATCAAAACAGTGTGGAATTTCTGTCTTGCTCCGTAGGTCCACTATCATTTAACCTGTGTGTTTCTGAGAAAAGTGCTTGGCATTATTTAGGTAAAGTAATCTTTGGTCAAATTTTTTTTTTTTTTTTTTTTTTTGCACTAACCTACCTTGATGTGGGGGCAGAACCCGGCCTCGAGAGAACTGGTTGGGGAAGACTTTCTGAGGCAGATTGTATAGATTAGCTTTACTATTTCAATAGGAAAGTGTCCTCAAAACATTTGTTAGGGTACTAAAGTAGACTTCTTCTTGGAAGTCTAAGTCAATAGCTCAGAATCTCTTAAAAGACCTCAGTTGTACTTGTACTGTCTTTTGCATTTGATACCTCAGGAACTTTGGGTGTTATGATTTCATCGTGAAGGAATATGTCTCTACTGCTGCTTTTTATTCCTCAGTAATTACAAATAGAGGATAACATAGAATTCCAGATTCTGGAAGTGAATGATACGAAAGGTTGACCGAATCCTGTGTGATATGGTATTTTTAGATAATTAGTCGCCTGCATGATTTTTGCCATATAAAACCAAATAAAAATCAGGAAATGCCATATAAGCTTCTTTGCTCTCGTTTATTCATTTTTCCCCTTTCTGTGACTATTTTCTCTTACTTTGTTTGCGAGATTTTGAAATGACCTTTCGTTCGCGTTAATCCGAGATTGGATCGTTTGGGTCTAAAACTAAAGTAGGAAATTTCCTTGATTGGTTCGTTTGGGTCTAAAACTAAATTAGGAAAATTCCTTGATTAGTTCGTTTGGGTCTAAAACTAAATTAGGAAAATTCCTTGATTAGTTCGTTTGGGTCTAAAAACTAAAGTAGGAAAATTCCTTGATTAGTTTGTTTGGGTCTAAAACTAAAGTAGGAAAATTCCTTGATTAGTTCGTTTGGGTCTAAAACTAAAGTAGGAAAATTCCTTGATTAGTTCGTTTGGGTCTAAAACTAAAGTAGGAAAATTCCTTGATTGGATCGTTTGGGTCTAAAACTAAAGTAGGAAAATTCCTTGATTGGTTCGTTTGGGTCTAAAACTAAAGTAGGAAAATTCCTTGATTAGTTCGTTTGGGTCTAAAACTAAAGTAGGAAAATTCCTTGATTGGTTCGTTTGGGTCTAAACCTTAAATTCCAGAAAAATTTTCCTTGATTAGTTTTCGTGGGTTCCTTAAAAACTAAAAGTTAGGAAAAATTCCTTGATTATTTTCGTTTGGGTTCTAAAACTAAAGTAGGAAATTTTCTTGTTAAATTGGTTTGGGTTCTTTAAAACTAAAGTAGTAAAATTCCTTGATTAGTTTCGTTCGGGTCTAAAACTAAATTAGGGAAAATTCCCTTGAAAATTAGTCGTTTGGGTCTAACAACTAAAAATAGGAAAAATTCCTTGGAAAATTGTTGTTGGTCAAAACTTAAAGTAAGGAAAATTCCTGGATTTAGTTCGTGGGTCTAAAACCAAGTAGGGAAAATTCCTGAAAAGGTCGTTGGGTCTAAAAACTAAAGTAAGGAAAATTCCTTTGATTGGAGGATCGATTGGGTCTAAAACTAAAGTAGGAAAATTCTGATTAGTTCGTTTGGGTCTAAAACTAAAGTAGGAAATTCCTTGATTAGGTTCGTTTGGGTCTAAAACTCAAAGTAGGAAATAAATTCCTTGATTTGTTCGTTGGGTCTAAAACTAAGTAGAAAAATCCTTGATTGGATCGTTGGGTCTAAAAACATAAGTAGGAAAATCTTGATTGGTTGTTGGGTCTAAACTAAAAGTAGGAAAATTCGTGATAGCGTTGGGTCTAAAACTAAATAGGAAAATTCTTGATTGGCCTAGGGGTCTAACTTAAATAGGAAAATCCTTTATTGGTTTGTTTGGGTCAAAAAACTAGAGTAGGAAAATTCCCCTTGATAGTCGTAGGGTCTAAAATAAAGTAGGAAATTCCTTGATTGTTCACATGGGTCTAAAACTAAAGAGGAAAATCCTTGATAGTTCGTAGGGTCTAAAACTAAAGTAGGAAAATTCCTTGATTGGTTTTCGTTTTATGGGTCTAAAACTAAAGTAGGAAAATTCCTTGATTGGTTCGGTTTGTATGGGTCCTAAAACAAACTAAAGTAGGAAAATTCCACCTTCTGACTTGGTTCGTATGGGTCTAAAAACTAAAGTAGGCAAAATTCCTTGATTGGTTTCGTTATGGGTCTAAAAAACTAAAGTAGGAAAATTCCAAATTCTGATTGGTTCGTTTGATGGGTCTAAAACTAAAGTAGGAAATTCCTTGATTGGTTTCGTTTGGGTGGGTAAACTAAAAAAAAGTAGGAAAATTCCTTGTTGATTGGTTTCGTTTATGGGTCTAAACTAAAGTAGGAAAATTCCTTGATTAGGTTCGTTGAGTCGGTAAAACTAAAAGTAAAGGAAAATTTCCTTGGAAATTGGTTGTTTGGTCTAAAAAAACTAAAGTAGGAAAATTCCTTGATTGGATCGGGTTTGGGTCTAAAACTAAAGTTAGGAAAAATTCCTTTGATTAGGTTCGTATTTGGGTCCTAAAACTAAAGTAGGAAAATTCCTTGATTGGTTGTAGGGGTCTAACTAAAGGGTAGGAAAATTCTTGAAAATTGGTCAAATTGGGGCTAAAACAAATGTGGAAAAATTCCTTGATTGGTTCGTATGGGTCTTAAAACTAAAGTAGGAAAATTTCCTTGGATTAGGTTTCGTATGGGTCTAAAACGTAAAGTAAGGAAAATTCCCTTGATTAGTTGGCGGTATGGGGTCTAAAACTAAAGTAGGAAAAATTCCCTTGAAATTAGGTTCGTTATGGGTCTAAAAACTAAAGTAGGAAAAAATTCCTTGAATTGGTTCGTCTGGGTCTAAAAACTAAAGTAGAAAATCCGTGAAATGGTTGTAGGGGTCTTCCTTGCTAAGTAGGAAAAATCCTTGGATTTTTTGGTCGTTATGGGTCTAAAAAAACTAAACGTAGGAAAAATTCCTTGATTCGGTTCGTAATGTTTGGTCTTAAAAACTAAAAGTAGGAAAAATTCCTTGATTGGTTCGTTTGAGTCTAAAACTAAAGGTAGGAAAATTCCTTGATTAGTTTCGGTTTGGGTCTAAAAACTAAAAGTAGGCGAAAAGAAAATTCCTTGGAGTTAGGATCGTTTGGGGTCTTAAAAACTAAACAGTAGGAAAATTATTCCCTTTGATTGGGTTGTTCGTTTGGGTCCTAAAACTAAAAGTAGGAAAATTCCTTGATTAGTTTGTTATGGGCCTAAAACTAAAGTAGGAAAATTCCTTGATTGGTTCGTATGGGTCTAAAACTAAAGTAGGAAAATTCCTTTATTGGTTTGTTTGGGTCTAAAACTAAAGTAGGAAAATTCCTTGATTAGTTCGTATGGGTCTAAAACTAAAGTAGGAAAATTCCTTGATTGGTTCGTTTGGGTCTAAAACTAAAGTAGGAAAATTCCTTGATTAGTTCGTATGGGTCTAAAACTAAAGTAGGAAAATTCCTTGATTGGTTCGTATGGGTCTAAAACTAAAGTAGGAAAATTCCTTGATTGGTTCGTATGGGTCTAAAACTAAAGTAGGAAAATTCCTTTATTGGTTTGTTTGGGTCTAAAACTAAAGTAGGAAAATTCCTTGATTAGTTCGTATGGGTCTAAAACTAAAGTAGGAAAATTCCTTGATTAGTTCTTATGGGTCTAAAACTAAAGTAGGAAAATTCCTTGATTAGTTCGTATGGGTCTAAAACTAAAGTAAGAAAATTCCTTGATTGGTTCGTATGGGTCTAAAACTAAAGTATGAAACTAACTTGATTGGTTCATATGGGTCTAAAACTAAAGTAGGAAACTTCCTTGATTGGTTCATATGGGTCTAAAACTAAAGTAGGAAACTTCCTTGATTGGTTCGTATGGGTCTAAAACCAAAGATGAAACTGTTGGTTGGTTCATATGGGTCTAAAATTAGAGGAGGAAACTTTGTGCATATGAAGTAGTGAAAGGTTTAGTTGTAGATTACTATGATTTGCACAAAATCAAAATAAAGGGCTTGAACGTTTAATCGTACATTATAGATTGTGAAAGGTTAAGAAATGATTACAAATTGACCAAACTTGTGGAATTAATTGGTTGTTTGTAGTGAATGGGATTACACAAAGGTTTATTTGGTAATAATAATTTCAAAGAGGTTTTAACTGAAGAGCCTGAAGTGAAAGTGGTTTTATACACGATTAAAAAAAGCGCAAAAACCGAGGAGTCAAGATGAGTATACATTATAAACAGAGAAAAGTCTGAATAATATGGGTCAACTCTGATAAGAAATAAACTTTACCCTTGACAGCATTGATTATCTAATGGAGCAGTAACGGTCTAATTATAATTCGGTCGCATCATATTTCGGTTGCCAAGTGACAATTTCTTCTACCAATATACTACTATGAGATTCAGGGCCTCTGTAACACGGTTTTTTCGCAATAACTTTTTATCTATGCATTTCATAAATATAACGCTTATTCAGAATACATATTATATCAACACATAAATTTTGAGTGTATTCTGCACTACGTAGGTTGAATAAATTTGGTACTTATAATGTAAAAGTGACCTTTTTGAAGACGGGCCAACCTTACTCAGAGAAAAGGTTTCGAACGCACTCGTTACGTAACTTATGACATCATTTCTTCCCTCTTTCTCGATGGATGATTGGCTATACGTAACGAAGGCTAAACCTCTGGCAACAATGACATACAAATTTAAATACAAGCAAAGCAGTACACCTTTCTGAACTCTGGAACCTCCCCACTGATAATTGTTATAATGAACAAACCAACAAAATATGTTAATAAATACAAAAACACTTCGATTATTAGTCTAACTCCCAAAATAAGTTTCCAAAGAAATTACAGTCTACTTTATAGGTCACAATCAGATTGACAAGATGTAGGGAATAGTTGGTAATTACCAAAAACATAGTAGACAAGCTTGATTTGATAACTGCTATATCCAATGTCAAGCAATTTTTATTTATTGGCTATCTACCTATTTACTGAAAAAAAATAGCCGTATCGTATATTGGCTTTAAACCTTCAACAATAATTATCGTCAGAATGGTGACTTCATGAGGCTCCACCCACTTCGCCTCGTTATAATTCAGGATAACACTGAAGGCTACCATGGGCATTGTTGGATTAGAAAATTTAACTTCTGGCTATAAAAACTAATTTCTCGAGTAGTTGTAAGAAGTGCTAAATGATCCTCAAGGATCCCAGCAGTTGGTCTAAACGTTTAATTCATGTATATTACTGCTATACTGTTGCGGCACTACTGCTACAGTAGTAATACTACGCTAGCACTGATACCCCACCCACATCTATGTATCGTTCCGCCATTCATAAAGTCTTTGGGTTTCAGAGCCGATGGCATTTCTGTCTGGTGAATGTTTACCTTGCTTACGTAATGAATGTTTTTCGACTCTTGGCTCGTAATCATTGGCCATGGCGTCGGCTAGATCATTTTTACTCTATAAAAATTAAAACTATCGGGTTTAGGTTATTGATAATGCTGACAAAATTTGTGTGTGGTTGTAAAATATACATATGTCAACTTTCAGCTACATCCGATGCTTTGACAAGGAGCAAAGTCCAAAAAACCGTGTTACAGAGACCCTGAATCTCATAGTAGGCCATGTACAATCAGGCAGTTTCCACCGTCGCTTAACGGTACTGCATCAATGGCCAAAAGCATGAATATTATTCGTTCCAAAACTACCTGAATGCCATTGGCTTTTTAAGGTTTACCTTTTAATTTCCATGAAATGAATATATAAGCGATGCTGCTGTCATCCACATTTTTTCCCCAGTTAAGTTAAGTATATCTTAGTTTTACCAGACCACTGAGTTGATTAACAGCTCTCCTGGGAACCAAATTGGTCACCTAGCGGCCAACGGGACCTACAGCTTATTGTGGGGTCCGAACCACATTATGTCGAGAAAGGAATTTCTATCACCAGAAATAAATTTCTCTGATTCCGCGTTGGCGCCGGGCCGAGAATCGAACTTCGGACCACCGGATTGGTGGCCGAGCGCGAAACGCATTTGTCCAACGAGGAACTTTTTCCCAGAAAAAGTATAAAATGGTATCAGCACGATTCAAATCAAATTGTTTCCGTAAATGGTAATAAGCGTCCTCCTGAATATGTGTTCAGAAAATCGAAAACGGTTTTTACCCAGTTTCATTTTTCTGTGTGATTCACTGACGTGAGTGTGGGTGTATATGTGAATTCAAAGGCACATTCACAGTTGATCAATGCGTCTTCATCCCACTCAGGATATGGTTTATAGGATATGATTCATTATGCTTAATTTGTTTCCAATATATTGTTTAATTATTTTAGATGGTTGTTCATGATTGGTTGGACATTTTTATTTAGACCGTAGGGTTGCATTTTGTTATATGTTGATTCGTATCTGCAGAGGTCACAAGCAAACTTTAACTACTAGCTCACAGGTAATTAAAAGTAGCCATCTCTCCTAAAGCAACTTTGTTATCAAATCATAGAGGAGCAGTAACACGTAGCACTAACTTCTAATAGAAAGAAGGAAAAGGTGTTCGATATAAAGAAGCAATATTGTCTAAGCAGGTAGAATTTTAGTTTTCGGTGAAAGAGAATTATTGTGCCGGCTTTTTTCTGTCCGTCCGCACTTAATTCTGTCCGCCTTCAGACCTAAAAGGTTACTGTTACGACCTTATTTACGGCCGTAACTTCAAGGGTTCTTGTCTCTACTCAGAATTTGCGGTCAGTACAAATGTAACACAGCAACTTAGGAACAAAAGAACAAACACCTCAACAATAGTTACAGTATTTATTTACACAAGGAAAAGGTAATGGTTGGCAAAAATAATAATCAAAATGAATATATATATCAAGGGAAAAACCAACCTTAAGATCTTTAAAAGATCACCTATAACTACACTAAACCCTAAACCAAGAAATAGGATATTTTTAAATATGCCTTCAGGTAGGTACCTTCCAAATAACTAGCCAGACAAAACTAATCTAAGAAAATAAGTTAGGCAGAAGGAAGCAAAAGAAAATAAGAAGGAAACTTAATAATACTCCTACCTAACACATACAGACTAAATTATACTCAAAAATTAACTTAGTGAATAGAATATATTAAGAATAATTATAATAAGTTGATAAACAATAAATTATGAAAATAACCTTACAAATTGATTCAACCACAAGAGGTTTAGTAGATTGTCTCTTCAGGTCATAAAAGGTCCAGAAGACCGTACTGCAAACAGGGGCGTGCAAAACTACAGGTACCCAGCGATCCACGATCGTCTTAAATAGCTATAAAACATCTCATACCTGTAGAAAGCCACCCTACTTGTCTCCACGAGTTCCAAGAACTCACTGACGCTGATGCAGAGGTCAACCGGGTCAAGCTGCAATGCCTGCAGGCAACCCAAAATACCACGGGAACACCGAGGGTGGTAGCCTCCGAGAATCCGGGACGTCAACGGATCTCGCACGCCACAAACCACACCGTTCACAGTAGATACGGGCCAACTCGTTCGGAATCCTTCCGACGAACGAGGGAAGGGGCGCTGATGAATGCCGCGGGTGACAAACACCAGCGACCACACACAAGGCAGCAAAGGAATAAAGAAGCCGTGATCCCAAAACTCCAGAAGTGACCAAAAATTAAGTGGCAAAGCGTCAGGCTGTGAGGAGGAACTCGAACTAACTCTGTCACGTATCACCACCCACCATCTAGCCTTCCACTCGAGTCAACACAGCTCATAGGAGAGAAAAACAACGATCGTTAATAAGGCACTTCAGTGGTTCACCAATACCGGGGGAGAAGGTGGTAAACAAAGCAAAACTGCGAAGTCATATGACTCCCTTACAGAGTTCATCAAACTAAGAAAAAGCTTAAATATACGGAAAACAACGCTAGCTTATTAATAAACTTAAAACTAAAACAAGATCAAAAGGTTGGACAAGTATTAACAACTTATAATTAAATTATAATGAATTTACTTTAATCTAATAGTTACTGATGCTAGAGGACTGCAAATTGGCATGTTGATCATCCACCCTCCAATCATGAAACATACCAAATTGCAACCCTTTAGCCGCAGTAGTTATGATTTTATTGAAGGTTAAAGCTAGCCATGGATCTTGCATCTGGCAGCACTTTCCAGTGGCATGGGACGCACCTTCACTCTGTCGGATCTGGTGAATGACTGGAGAGCCATCAGCCACATTTGATGGTTTTGTAAAGCACAAAAAACTCGATAGCGCCGAAGAAATTTCCGGCGAATTTTTTTCTTGCTAATTTCTGTTTCGAATAAAACAGAACTCGGAGAATATAAGGGAGTCTAATCAAATCAGTTTTAGTAACAGAAGAAGACATTTTCTTTCTCCCTTTAACCCAATAGGCCAGCGCACAGATGTGAAGACCGGTTGCCTTTCTTGACTTATTTTTGGTAAGATTATCGCCTGATCATGTAGTCATCGTTTACGTTACAAAAAAGTAGGAGAAAAAGAAACTTACTGAGCTATTTTTGGGGAAGCTCTCCACCACTAGGAAATCCCTTAGCCTAAGGATACCAACCTTCGCAAGGTGCTACCTCTCTCTCTTTCTCTCTCTCTCTTGAAATAACAAACCTTAGTCGAATAGGATGACTGTAAATATATATATATATATATATATATATATATATATATATATATATATATATATATATATGTATATATATATATCTATATATATATATATATATATATATATATATATGTGTATATATATATATATATATATATATTATATATATATATTATATAATACATATATATATATATATATATATATATATATATATATATATATATATATACTATATATATATTATATCTATATATATATATATATATTTTATATATATATCATATTAATATAGATGTTAGATTATGATAGAATATATATATATATATTGAGGGTATAGTATATGATATAGATATATAGATATAGATATATCGATATATATATATACATATATATATAGATATCATATATATATATATATTAATATAATATATCTAGATATATCTATAGATATATATATAAATATATATATATATATATTTATATATATATATATATATCTATTATATATATATTTAATCATGCAGAGTAGAGAAAGATATCACCGAGGTGCTATAACTTTCCCCAACCTCATCTCTCTCTCTCACTCTCTCTCTCTCTCTCTCTCTCTCTCTCTCTCTCTCTCTCTCTCTCTCTCTCTCTCTGTGAGAGACCTCATTATTGCAGAAGCTAGTTATACCCTTATTTATTGCTGTTATCTTTATGATTCGAAATGGTGATACGATGAGGTTAAGTAACCAGGACATCCTCAGAGGACGCCGGCTGACAACTTTTATGGTGTCCTTAAGCTCACTCCTCAACAGAGACAGTTAAACGTCCTCGGGTAATATTTATGTTACTCCCTTTTGTCAGTTGGGATACCGCCGCCTCTAAGTCATTTCGCCCTTTCGCCTTAGGAAAAGTAAATCTCCAGTTGATGAGTTCTACCAGTGTTGAACCTATGGTGGATCATTACTGAGAGTCTCCTTTTAATCCCTTTTCACAGATAATACAAGAAAGCTTTGGAATGTTACAAGATATATGACTGCTCCTTTACATTTGAAGATAAAAGTTTCTTCACTGCTTATTTGAAGATGAAGTTTCTTCAGTGCTTTCAGCAACGTTTGGCTCGTCAGCTCGATATTTTTCGCAAAGTTTCTGAGTAACTCTTTTTTAACTTGATTCCAGTAACATTTAGCCTGCAAAAATTGCGAACTTTGGTGTTTTGTCTGCTAGTGTGCATTCTTTTAATTAAAAGCTACTGGAATCAGTGTCCAGTTCCCTCCAGTCCTCACTTTTGTGGGCCAAGAAATTCCAGGTCTCTTGAGAAGGTTATTGAAATGGGTTATTCTTATAGGCTGTTGCTTTTCCATAACTCAAGCAAGCTTCATCACGGTCTCTTTGCATATTTACTTGTGATCTCCTCTTGTGTGAGGAGGGTCAGGAACTGCGTCACACAGCATCTATTATAAAACATTAAAGCCAAGTTTGAATTATTTTTCTATATGTTTCTTTTCTGACAAAACATTTCCTAGAACAAAAAATGATTTTTGGAGTGGGTCACATGTTGTGTGAAAATATGAGGGCGATTGAGAGAGGAAAAATGAAGAGAAATGCTTAATTCAGTTTCGGTCGTTTTGATACTAACTTACTAACTTTTCGTTAGGGCGTTCAAACGACAGAATTATAAAATAGACTCCAAGCTAAAATTAATCGGAACGATGTCATAAATGAAATCTAAACATAAAAAAAGTCTCTCACAATACACAAGGAATCCTACATTCTGGCTGGACTAAGAGGCAAAGTGCCTATGTCTCGAAATGATATACCAACCCATAAGTGGGTCTGGTAGCTGCTGATTTCCTTAAGAAAAAATGCCACCATACAAAAGGTGGGCATAAATCTAGTTTTGATGACAGAAGCAGAGTTGCCTATGTCTCGAGCTGGTATACCCACCCTTAAGTGGGCCTGACAGCTCCTGATTTCCCTAAGGAGAAAGGCCACCATACAGAAGGTGGGCAGAAATCCAGTTTCGATGACAGAGGCAAAGTTGCCTATGTCTCGAGCTGGTATACCCACCCATATTAGGGCCTGATTGCTGCAGATTACCTTAAGAAAAAAGGGCACCATATAAAAGGTGGGCAGGAATCCAGTTTCGATGACAAAAGCAAGATTCCCTATGTCTCAAAATGGTATACCCACCCATTAGTGGGCCTGACAAATACTATTATCCTCAAGGAAAAAGGCCACCATACAAAAGGCAGGCAGAAATCCAGTTTCGATGACTGAGGCAAAGTTGCCTATGACTCGAAATGGTATACCCACCCATAAGTGTGACTGACAGCTGCTAATTTCCTTAAGAGAACGGCCACCATACAAAAGATGGGCAGAATTCCTGTTTCGATGACAGAGGCAAAGTTGTCAATGTCTGGAAATGGTACACCCACCGATAAGTGGGCCTGAAAGCTGCCGATTTCCTTAAGGAGAAGGGCCACCATACAAAAGGTGGGCAGAAATCTAGTTTCGATGACAGAGGGAAATTTGCCTATGTCTCGAAATGATATACCCATCCATAAGTGGGCCTGAGAGCTGCCGAATTCCTTTAGGAGAAAGGCCACCATACAAAAGGTGGGCAGAAATCCAGTTTCGATGACAGAGGCAAATTTGCTGTCTCAAGCTGGTATACCCACCCCTATCTGCCCTGACTGCGGCTGATTTCCATAAGGAGAAAGGCCACCATACAAAAGGTGGGTAGAAATCCAGGTTTGATGACAGTGGCAAAGTTGCCTATGTCCCGAGCTGGTATACACACCTTAAGGAGAAAGGCTACCATACAAAAAGGTGGGCAGAAATCCAGTTTCGATGACAGAGACAAGGTTGCCTATGTCTAGAAATGGTATATCCACCCATAATTGGGTCTGACAGCTGCTGATTTCCTTAAGGAAAAAGGAAGAAAGGCCACCATAATAAAGGTGGGCAGAAATCCAGTTTCGATGAAAGAGGCAAAGTTGCTTATGTCTGGAAAAGGTATGCCCACCAATTATTGGGCCTGACAGCTGATTTCCTTAAGGAGAAAGGCCAAAATACAAAAGGTGGGCAGAAATCCAGTTTCGATGACAGAGGCAAAGTTGCCTATGTCTCGAAATGGTATACCCAGCCTTAAGTGGACCTGACAGACCTTGATTTCTTTAATGAGAAAGGCCACCATATAAACGTTGGGCAGAAATCCAATTTCGATGACAGAGGCAAAGTTGCCTATGTCCCGAGCTGGAATGCACACCCTTGAGTGGGCGTGACAGCTCCCGAATTCCTTAAGGAAAAAGGCCACCATAAAAAATATGGGCAGAAACCCAGTTTCTTATAAAGGCTCTTATAAAGGCAAAATCAGAACCAACAAAGCGAAATATGGCATCAATAAATAGAAATACGAAATAGAAATATGTAAAAAAAAAGAGAGATTGGCATAAGTAGATAGGTAGAGGAAAATGTTATAGAGAGGAAAAATTAGTCATGATTTCAGCTGAGGTGTTGAGGATGACGATTTCCGAGAATTCTTTGGACCAGTCTTCGGTTCTTCAAGGAACTTCAGCGGCGGAGCGTCCAGTCACCCGGAGACTGCCTTCAGAGCTCTGTAAAGAAGAAGAAGAAGAAGAAGAATTTAGTTTAATATATAATATATATATAATATATTAATATATCTATATATAATATCTATATAGATAATATTATTATATATAATATTATAATATAATATATATTTATTATATATATTATCTCATATATATATTCTTAGTATAGAATATATATATATATATATATATATATATACTATATATATATATAATATATATATATATATATATAATAGATATATATTATATATATAGTATTATATATATATATATTAGTATATGATATATATATATATATATATAATCTATATATATTAAACTATAAATTAACATATAGATATATATATATATTTATATTATTAATTATTTTATAATATATATAATTATATATATATATACTGTATATATATATATATATATATATATATATATTATATTACTATATATATATATATATATATATATATATATATATATATAATATATATAGGGATATTTTAACACTACTGTGGCTTTTATTGTCAATAGTATAGCCTCATGATAGGGATTCATTAGTTCATTATTATTATTATTATTATTATTATTATTATTATTATTATTATTAATTAATATTCATATATTTATTATTCTAGTATTATTGGCGAAAAAAAATACAGTGATGTAAGTATAGTTGTACGTATATTAGAAATACACACACACACACACACACACACATATATATATATATATATATATATAATATATATATATATATATATATATATATATGACTGGTAAAAATGTTCTGTTACAACAGAATTCCATCTAATAAAAGGAGCCCATAAAAACACCAAAATATAGAGAGAAAAGTACTGTATTTCAGAGACTGCTGTCTCTATCTTCAGGTATATGAATGAGAAAAGTTTACAGAAAAGGTTGTATTTAAGCCAAGAGATCTATCCACAGGTAAGCCAATTTAGGTCACCCACGCTGATAATCTTCCTTTAATCTTTTTAAGCATTGGTTGAATGAAAACCTTGTCGATCACATTTAAAACCCATGCTCCTTTTGAGATGTTCATTACCTGCCTCTCCTTTATTATGGCCGATTCCATCATTTGACTCTTGTACCGGCAGTTGCTGCTATAAATTATATGGTTATGTTCTTTTATATGGTTGAAAATAGCTGAGTTCTGTTGTCCATACCTAACTGACCGTTTGTATTGTATTAATCTCTGGGGAAGTGATTTTCCTGTAAATCCGATGTAAGATTGGTCACAGTCCTGGCATGGGATTTCATAAACCCCTGTTTCCTTGGGTAATGTCTTTTTTTGGACGTTAATCAGGGATTTGGCTAAGATGTTTGGGTAAGTAAATGCAAAAGGGTTAGATTTTCCGAGGGTCTGAGTCACTGTCCTAATGCTGTCCAGGTGTGGAATTTTTATTTTATTGTTGGGTGTATCTCTGGTCTTGTCTTTAGGGGGTCGGTAGAAATTTACGTTTGCTTTGTGAATTGCTTTTTCAATTATATGGTCAGTTGCTTACGAATTAGTTCAAATTCTTTTTCCAGGAAATCTGGGGAACAAATTCGTAAGGCTCTTAAGAACAGGTTGCTGGCTACACCTATCTTGATGGCAATGTCGTGATAGCTAAAGTAGTGAATGTATGAAAGTGAGAACGTTGGTTTTCTGTATATGGTAAATTTGTATTCTGTCGTGTCTCTGATTATTAAAACATCAAGAAAAGGAATTTTGTTGATGCTGGGCACTAATGCGTTTAATTTTGAAAGGAATTCATTGAAATTGACCCGCCTATTATCCCAAAATGTTAGAATATCATCTACATATCAAGATAGGTGTAGCCAAATAGCGGCTTTTTCCGTGCTACTTAGACAGGTCATGATCAAATACGGAGTCAACATTGGTGTATATATTTGAATTTTACAGATAAACTATGATACCATAGTCATCAAAGTCATTAACGATATCTCTCTCTCTCTCTCTCTCTCTCTCTCTCTCTCTCTCTCTCTCTCTCTCTCTCTCTTTCTCTCTCTCTCACTTTTTCCTGAAGCAAGCGAGCTTTCGTCTGGAGCTGCCAGACATCCTTGGGCTGGGAAGCTGAGGGTGGACTGATCTTGGAGTGGTTGTTGTTGTTGTTGGAGATTAAGCCAGCCTTGTGCTGGCACGGGCTCTTGCTCCTAGAGCAGCAGGTAACTGGAATATCTGTAAAGATACAAAAAACAGTGCTTTGGCGGTTAGTTTTGGAAAGGAGATAGGGTGACAGGCAGGATTGCAACCCCTTTGAACCTTACGGTACCCATCAGTAGGAGAGAAAGTTTTATAGCAGTGAGACTCAGCCTAGCTGAAGAGTGCTGAGTAGGAAGAAGGAAGCGAGTTTTAGTTTGAGGGAAAGAAGGCGTTACCTATAAACATTTTAGGCGCAATATATATACATGTGTGTAGCATCTGAAAATATTGCAATATATATCAAACCAACATTAAGCAAGTATTATAGTATATATACATGTTCATGCATACTCACACTTATACATATGCTCCCAAAGATGTTTATGACTCCCATTGCAACCAGTGAAGTAGAGGGTTTGTGCTTTGTGTGGCTTTCATTGTTTTTTGTTTACAAGACACTAGGAGATTCCCATGTGTCTATGGAGAAATGCCGTGTGATTCATCCTTTTACCTGGGAGGTGGGTGAGACATTAGGAGATTCCCATATGTCCCTATGTTATTTAAGATGTGTCTGGTGATCTGTGCCGGTGTCAGCTCTATTTCAGTTAGGTTTGATCTGTAAGACTGTGTCTCTGGGCAGTCTAGTAGGTAGTGTTCGAGGGGCTGGATTGCCTCTCGGTCACATTACTGACATAACCTGCCTCATTTCCTATCATTTGCCAGGTGCAGAGGTATCCTAGCCTTAATCTGTGTGTGATGACTGAGAGTTTTCTAGTGGTTTGTTTTGTGATGTCATGCGGCGTTAGATTGTGACATCCACATACCACTTGGACGTCCTTGACTCTTGTAGGTAGTGACGTCGTACTTCACTCTCTTCTTGGAGTTTGGCATAGCTTTTTGCCATTTCCTTTAGGTGTGTTATGGATGGTTGCACTTTTATGCTTACTGTACTGCAGCTGAGGGCACTTTTGGCAAGGAAGTCAGCTTCATCATTTCCCTGGATTCCCACATGGCTGGGTATCCAGTTTAGTGTGACTCTCCTGCCAGCAGCTTGATGTAATTGGCCAATGATTTTATGGCTGTTTATCAGTGTCACATTTTCTTTTGGATTTGTCGCTTTGATAGCGAGTATTGCTCCTTTGGAGTCAATATGCACTGTTGTGTGTCCTTCTTTTAAATTGGAATTTTCTAAGGCTTTTAAGATTGCCATTAGTTCCGCTTGTAGTAGGAGGCATTGTTGGATAGCCTCCAGCTTCCTTTGAATCTTGGGCAGCCACTGCTGCTGCAGTTGCTGGAGCTTCTGTGTCAACTGAGCCATCAGTGTAATATATGTTTTTCAGCTGCTGTGTTCCCGATTGCTTCTTCTGCTGCAGTTTTCATTTGTGCTGCTGTGCACAGTGCTTTGTTTGCCGGTAGTATTGTGAAGTTATACCGGATTGGGTCTTCGACCCAGGGAGGTGGTTTTTGGTATCCCTCAGGTGGGACATCCTTTGTTATGTATTTCACTGTGTCCTGCATACCCAGTTCTCTCAGTGTCTGGAGTATACTGCCCGCATAGGTTTTTGGCGGGTCTAGTTCTTCATGCAAGTTTATACACGCTTGCATTTTGTTTTTGTGTGGTCCATTTCTGTCGTTTCTGATGGTTTTGCACAGAATGGCAATATTTCTTTGGCCTACCCTGTGCTTGAGAGACTGCAGTTGTGTCTCTGCCCTCAAGAGACAAATTCTTGTCCACATTGGGGCTCCAAGTATAAGTCTCATTGCGTTGTTTTGGATGACTTTCCAGCCTCTGCTGTTGATCCTTTTCTGAGATTTGTCAGGACTGGTGCTGCGTATTCTACTTGTGCTCTGATGGTTTGTATGTAGAACCTCCTGAGCAGATGGTATGTCGCACCTTCTTGCAATGATGTGATTTTCTTTAGGGCATTAAGCCCTATTTTTGTTTTGGCTTGGAGGAGCTGTATTTGCTTCTCAGGAGATAGTGAATCTGCAATGCAGACTCCCAGATATGTGTAGCTATCCACCCAGTCTATGACGTCTCCTTTCAGTAAAAGGTTGGGTGGATTTTGATCATGTTTTATTGCATGGCTTTTGTCTTATTTCTGTTGATTTTGAGTCCCAGTTGTGTGCACTTGTCCTCAAGTTTTTGCAGCTTCTTGCATCTTTTGGAGCTGTCTTTGAGGGCCGGAGCTGACGATGCAAACATCGTCAGCATATATGAAGACCTCTCTCCTTGTGGTAGCTCGAGACAGGCTACATTTTCCATAAGGACATTGAATAAGAAGGGGTCTTAGAATGCCCCCCTGTGGAGTGCCGTTTTCAAGAGAGTAGTATTCTGACATTCTGCCTTGGAACACTACCTCTTGCTTCTCTGTCTTGCATGTATCCTTTTGTCCATGTAAGCAGGTTGCCCTTGATCCTCTTTCTGACTAGGAGGAGAGGATGGTTGCTGCATTGGCTAATTCATATGCCTTTTCTAGATCTAAGAAGACCACTATGATTTTCTGCCATTTATGGCACTTAGCACATCTGTGAGGCACTCATTGGGTGCCTACTCCTTCCCTATAGGCATAGAGCCTATGATGTAGGGGCCCTGCTTTCCATAGTAGTCTGTTCAGAACCATTCTTTCTGCAACCTTTTCAGTGCAGCTGATGAGGGATATCGGCCTATATGCGCCTTCCTCTTTTGGCTTAGGTATTGGTTGTGTGTCTTGCTGTTGCCATTTCTTTGGCCTGGTGTGCTCTGCATATGTCCTGTTTACCAGGAGTAGATATACCTGTTTGGCAGGGTCTCCCATGTGTCTCAGCATGCTGTAAGTGATTGCATCTGCTCCAGGGGCTGTGTCTCTTTTCCCCTTGCTGAGTGCACTGTTTAGTTCTTCCATAGTGAAGGGTGTGTCTGTGTCATCAGGTGTGTTGCAGGCAGTATTGATTTCCCTCCATCTTGCTGGGGAAATTTCATTTATTTTTTCCCGTGTTGTTTGGGGAAGGTTGTGGGATTTTGTCCTTTCTGCAAAGTTTCTGGCTATATTGTCAGCTTCTTCTTGTGGGTTGGGGTGGGTGCTTTGCACTGTTCTTCCTTTCCCTGCAATTTTTGCAAGGAATCTCCAGATCTGGGTTACTGGAGTTTGTCTGCTGATGTTTGCACACCAATCATACCATGCCTGTTGTTTAATTTCTTTTGTCTCTTCAGTTGCATGGGCTATTACGTCTCTGAGAAGTCTGTGCATCTCATCAGATGGTTCCCGTCTGAAGAGTTTCCGCACTCTGTTTACTCTGGCATTGAGTTCTTTGACCCTTTCACAGTAGTACCAGCATCTTTGTGATCGATCTTGGATCGTTTGATCTTTGGCATGGATATGTTTGCTGCCTCTCTGAGTGTGCTGATGAACTCTTCATAGAAGAGTTCTATATCGTTTGCAGGGTTTTCAAGGTAGTTCCTCGCCCATCTCGTCATTATGGCTTCAAATGTAGCCCAGTTTGCAAACTTGGGGTTCCATCTTTCTGGTGGCGGTGGTATGGGGGGCAGCTTTTTGAGCCGTTAGGCCAATGTCAATGGCTATGTGGTCGCTTGTGAGGGTCTCGTGCAGCTTCCATGTTGCTTGCTCCTTTAGGGCGGAGTTTGTGAAGGTAAGATCTAGTCTTCCTCCTTTTAGGTGAGTTGGCTCTCCACTGTTTAATAGGCACACCTCTGGGAATTCACATGATAACTGGTGTAGATGTCTTCCAGTTGTGTTTGTTTGTTGTGTAGAGTTCAGGCTTGGGTGATGTGCATTGAAGTCTCCTCCAATTAGTGTGTTTTCCTGTGTCGCTGCACTGAAGAGTGCTTCCCCTTCGAATGTGTTGTCCCGAGCCCTGTATATGTTGTGTACCGTCAGTGTTGTGTTTTCAAGTGTGAGTTTTTACGCTGAGTGATTCTACATCATCTCCGCAAGGGATGTGTCTACCTTCTTTGAGGGGATTTGTGTTTTTAACTAGGGTGATTAGTCCTCTTTTAGTGTCTGTGTATGGTGTTTTGTACACTTTGTACCCTTTTTTGAATGAAAATTTGGCGTTTTCCCTTAGAAGTGTTGTTTCTTGTAACATTATGATGTCGTAGTTATTTGTTTGTGTGTGTGCTTGCAGGAATGCGTATTTATTGTTTGCACTTAGTATGTTCCACTGTAGGATTTTTATAGTGTCTGTGTCTCTGCAGTCATTTGTGTTGTTGTTGTTTCCTAGTTCGTCATTTGCACTTGATGTGCCTTGACTACCAACTCTGAGGTTGGCCCTGGCACTGGAGATGTACCTGGTACTATTACTTGGAATGAAACTGACACCGGGTGTATTTGTAGTGCCATTTGCACTGTTGTTGTTTATTAGTGTAGGCATGGTGATGCAAAGAGTCCTCTGGACGTTCTTATGCACTTGTCAACGACTTCTTTGGCTATTTCCTCTCAGAAGTTTGATCCTGTTAGTTCTGCAAACTTGAATAGCATTTGCACCAGTAGATTTGTGAGGTCTTGAGTCTGTGCGATATATTTGTCTTGTTTTAGTTCTGGGCGAACTTCAAACCTGTTGCTTTGTGGGGTGGGAGGAGGAGGGGAGACTGGGTTATATGGCTTTGGGGGGAGCCAGTAACAGTTGGAGCTAGTTTTAGGATTTGGAGTGAGGAGGATTTGTCGGTTTCGGGAACAAGGAGAGGTTAGGATGTATGTGTTGGTCGGCTTGGCCGATTCTGAGAAACTGATTTTCCTTCTAGTGTTTGTTATTTGTTTCGTTGGTGTGTGTTGGTCTGGGTGTGGTTTGGGGAGTGTTTTGTGTTCCTTTTTCTGAGTTTGAGGCTGACTTTGAGTCCTGTTGGGTCTAGGCCCTCCAGCTGCAGCAGCATAGGACTGTGTCTTATGCTGGGGGTGTGTCTGTGTGTTTTTGGGGGCTTGTTGCGACCCCCTAACTGCAGCAGCAAAGGACTTTGGTCCCTGCTGGGTGGTGGGAGCTGCTGTTGTGTGTTGTGGTCTGGTCTGTGTGTGTGTGTCCAGGGAGGCTCCGAGGTGTGATTCCTTTAAGAGTGTCTATTTTCTGTAGCCTTATCGGGCATTTTCTGTTCCACGCATGCGGGGCATCTGGCATTTGTTTCTTGTCCATTCTTAAATTTGTCTGTGCAGAGTTTTGTGGGATGTCTCCCACTACATACACCACAAATGGCTTTGGCAGTGCAGGCACTGCTATGGTGTCCGTACCTCTGACAGTTAAAGCACCTCAGAGGTTCTGGTGTGAAGTCCATGGTGGGGAAGGAGCCCCACATGCCAAGGTTCAGTGACTTAGGCTGAGTTCCTTTCCATTCTACTAGGACTTTGCGGGTTGGCTGGGGGTTGGGTCCTTTTGTATGGCATCTCTCTGCTTTGATTACCTTTGGATTTTCCAGAATAACCCTGGTTTCAAATTGCAGAGGGTAATGGCATAATATAAATCTGCAGGGTTTGTCGTCAGGATTGAGGAATTTAAAGCTGGCAGGATTATTTTTCATATATTCATTTGTATTCAGGTCTGAGGGTATTGCAAACAGTTCTCCCCTGGTGGTGGGTCTTACCTTGAACAACTTACCCTTCTTTTCGAGGTCCTTAACGAATTCATATGCACTGGTTCCTGTTGGAGGAGTTATCAGGTATTTTGTTCCATGTGAGGGTGAAGGTGTGCTGGCTGTCCTTGTTTGCGTTTGTTCCTGGTGACAAGCTGGAATCCATCATCTGTGTCCATGGCAGGGGGGTTTTCCTTGTCTTCTTGAGTGGCTGTGGTGGATTCTTCTTCGGAGGAGGTGGAGGAGTCTAGCCGAGGTCTAACTGCTTCAGGGGCATCTGAAAAAGAGGAAGAAGAAGACGTTGTCCGTTTCCGGTTCTCAGGTGCTTCTGCAGTGGTGGGTGTGGGCTGGGTTACTTGGTCCATGGCTGCATTCGTCTTCGTCTATCTGTGAGGGGAGAGAGAGAGAGAGAGAGAGAGAGAGAGAGAGAGAGAGAGAGAGAGAGAGAATGTATGTGTATGTGTGTGTTGTTATATTTTTTTACTTTTGCCTGAAGGGCCTAAACCTGGTTTATGGGAGACACCAGCCTATCGTTCCTGTGCTACTTGCAAATAAGGATTGCGAGAGTAGAAAGTTTTTGTCCCTTAGACCCTGCTTCAATCGGAGTTTTCAGACCCCAACGGCTACCGAATTTTAGGCAGGAGAGACTGTTAGTAATGGAAAATTATTTGAGAGAGAAAGATGTCATATGAAATTTCCTTATAAAATGTGAGAGAGCTCTCTCAGAAATATAATTCTCGGTGTCGTCGTCAATCGCCGAAAGTTCCGCCGAAAATCGCTGGAAATCTCGCCGCTATCGTCGACTGGGATGGCGCTATCGCTCGCTGTCGCTCACGTTCGCCAGAGAAGGTCTCAGGAGAGATGTTACTGCTACGGAGGCCGAGCAGCAACTGCTTGGAGTGGTGTCCGTCCTCCTTTATATTTGGGGTTGACAGCAGGTGGTCTGCCCCATGCTGATCTACTATTGGCTGGTGGCGGTAGGTCTTCGTTTTCATTGGTGGCTTGAGCTGGGTCTCAAGCCACTTTCTCTGCATTGATGATTGCGATGCTGTAGGTCCTGCAGCCGTCTGGACCTCCTGAGCGGTGCGGTTACGTTGATGGGCGTTTCGCTACACTGTGGGACGTCACAGCTAATTTGATTTTCGTTGGCTGCAGGAGTATCTCATTCAGGGGGCGTTGTCTTCCGTGGAGTTGTCGTGCTCGGTGGTATCATTGTTGGTGGAAGGTCTTCTCATACTCGTTGGGAGGAGAAATTCTTCCTGCGTCGTATTTAGTGTTGGTTTTACTTGCTGGATGAGAAGCGCCTCCAGCAGGCGTAACCGACGGGTATGAGGAGCCTTCCCGATGATCTTCGTGTTTTGGATGATCACTTTTCGGGAAATGGTCTGATGGGCGTGATTCTTGATAGCCCCCTCTTGTGTGTGGCATGAGAGTCTCTTCGACAGGCGAATGGTCTGATGGGCGTGATTCTTGATAGCCCCCTCTTGTGTGTGGCATGAGAGTCTCTTCGACAGGCGAATGGTAGTCATACCAACGTCGGCGCCGCTGCAACCACGGACTGGGCATGCATACTGGTACACCACATGCGTCTGCTTCAGGGGGTCTCGTACCTGTGGAGAGGGGTTATTTTTCATAATTAGGTCGCGCATCCTCCGATTCTGGTAGTAATTGAAATTCTTTCTATAAGTAGCCGAGATAGTTGTGAGGGGCTGAGCCAAGTGGCCCATCACACTCAAATACTGGTAACTCAAACAAG
>NC_061108.1:119872493-119907493 GCF_015104395.2 Macrobrachium nipponense
TTATGTGCCATGAATAGTGATGAAAATAATAACGATGTTAAATACGATTTGTTAATCATATTTAATCACCGGTTCAAAATGAAAGTTAGGCAAGATCTCGAAAGTTCACAGAATGGTATTAAACTTCTACTTTTATATGTTTCGATATATATATATATATATATATATATATATATATATATATGTGTGTGTGTGTGTGTGTGTGTGTGTATATATATATACATATATATATGTGTGTGTGTATATATATATATATATATATGGTATAAGCCACGAAGGAAAAATAACGACGGAGTTTCTGCAAGATCTTTCGACTCGACGTCCTTTACTCAGTTTGTCTGCTGAGTAAAGGACGTCGAGTCGAAAGATCTTGCAGGAACTCCGTTGTTTATTTTTCCTTCGTGGCTTATACCTTTATTTATGGACTTATCACGTTCCAAACTTTCGTGATTCAGTGATACATATATACATATATATATATATATATATATATATATATATATATATATATATATATATATATTTATTTATATGGAATTTCCCATTTCTATTTATTATTCGCCAAATCGAGAAGCACTGTTTTGAAACCCCAATCCTAACAGTAACAGCAAGTAAGTTAACATTAATGATAATACTCCTCCTTGGCATCAGGTGGGAACGTACAACTCCTACAAAGTGGTCATGATGATGACTTGGCAAATGATCCTAGCAGGCTTCCTGGTCGTGATTTGTGGCTACACCTTAGGAGCCATTTTTGCCAAAATATTCTGCCTGAGCACACCTCAGGTCATCGCCGTCAGTATAGAGACGGCCCTGCAGAATCCAGGCGTGGCCTTTATCCTCCTGAAGCTCTCCATCGAAAGCCCTTACAGGTGAGTGAAATTTTCCTTAGGAGGGAGGTCTAGAGCAGGGGTTCGTAATAAGGGGTATCCATACCCCTTAGGGGTATGAGAACCACATGCTGGGAGTATGGGACTTGATCTCTAAATATATATGTATATATTTTATATTAATGCGTCAATGTGTACATGGGTACATTTGTAAATAAATAACTATATAAAACTTTAAATGCTTTTGATTGTCTTGTATTTCGATTCCTAGCTATTCATACCTAAATTACGTTTTAAAATAAGTATATTAAGTTATATTATCACCAAAAAGGACTTAGGTGGATTTAAGCAAAGGGGATATAGAAGCATTGGGCAATGGGGGTCTGGAGTCATCAAATGGTTAAGAACCCCTGGTCTAGAGCCCCCTACTTTCTGTCACCCATGTCCCCCTCTCCTTCCTTTTTCCTACACTCCTTTGTGTGCATGTGTGTGTGTGCGTTTTGGGGGTCTAGGTAAACAAGGGTTTTTGGTTCCCCTACTAAATTACCTTTGCAAATACCATTTCTACATTCTATACGCAGAGATTTCCTCACTATGCTGATAGCCTTCAATTCGCCGTTTTTAGACTTTCACAAAATAAAATTTTTTCAAAAGCAATTTCAATAATATTTTCTTATAAATACATAATATATATATGATACACTCTCATTCCACTTACCTGTTGATGACCAGTGACACGATCCTTATACACTTTATTCTTTCAGTGATTTGGCGTCCGTACCGATCATGGCCGCTCTGTTCGTCAGTGGACCTCCACTGGTCATCACTTACTTCCTGTACCAACTGGCGAAAAAATGCTGTGGATGCTGTAAAGGAGAGGACAAGGAAACGGCGATTCCCCAACAGACTTCCCCAGAGGAGTCGTCGTTCATCCCCGGCGAGGATTTACGGGAGGATGGAACAAAATCTAAGGAAATATCCATGGGGTAAAGGTTAAAGGAATTACAATGGGTTAGTTGTTAACAGTTATAGACTATTGTGTGGTAATTAACACAATATAAAAGGGTTAAGGATCATGCCAAAGAGACGATAATTCTGGATGTAGATTCAGGATGCATCAGTGAGGGAAAGTAGTGCTATCCGTTCCAGGTCAAAGTTTACAGATCATTCCACTGGACAAAAGATGAAGAATTGGCTGCATAATAGAAAAGATACATCCTTGAGATACAGCTTACAGAATCTGTCGAAGAAAAACGATTAGAGACAGTGTCAAGGTAAAGATTAAAGTATACATCGTAGCATAAAGTTTACAGATAATTTAAAGGAATTAAGGCTGAATGCAGTTGGACAGAAATAACAAATAGGCTTTAAATTAACTACTGGCTAGACTTCAATAAATACAAACGAAAAGTGATCGCAGTACAAAATTTAAGTTTATCAGAAGATGAATGTCAGAAATACTTTGAGATCAGTTTAAAAGCAAATGCCGTAAGATAATTTTTAAAGGATTTACCAATTTATGATTCTAAGATAAAACTACATAGGATGAAAACCTAAGAAAAAAAATCCTTAGATGAGTAATTATTAAATACATCACTTCAAGGTGAATTCTCAAATACACTGCGTGGGATAATGTTTTAGTGAAATTCTTTTCATAAGGTGTCACGGAATGATAATTCAGTAGACCCTATAATTAAGAGGGAAAATAAATTCTAGTCATTTCAACAGTAATTGCTCTGGGAAAATGCATTAACCCTTGTTTCAAAATTAAAGAGAACGCGTTTGGATAGGCTTAGAGCGAGCTTCCGTTTGGAATTAAATCAAAAGAGAAAATGTATGGCATAACATTCTAAGATAAACGCCCTTTGGAACACAGCTCTGAGGGAAATCCCATTTGTATTTAAATCAACAGGGAAACCGTATGGGGTGAGGGATTTTAAATTACGTAAAGGA
Source organism: Macrobrachium nipponense (assembly GCF_015104395.2). Classification (NCBI taxonomy): domain Eukaryota; kingdom Metazoa; phylum Arthropoda; class Malacostraca; order Decapoda; family Palaemonidae; genus Macrobrachium; species Macrobrachium nipponense. Next base: position 119,875,277 of record NC_061108.1, read on the forward strand.
AAAGGACTAAAACTAACAGAGATGACAACGTATTCTCCCGTGGCTGGGGAGATTTTGCCATTAAGTTAAAGTAGTTCTTATGACGAAATATTAGAAGTTCTAATTTAGTATAATACTTGCACATTTGATTTTCATTTCACGTGCACGTATTGTATCATTTTGAAAACAGGTTTAATGACAGACATTCGACTTTTTTAAAATATATGCAATGAGTTGTCATGCAAAAAGCAAATATGTACTTTTTATGTATGCCCATGTAAGACTGACATATCAAAACAGTTAGGCTGAAGATAAATATCAAATAAATTACACAACTTTTTTTTATATCGAAATGAAAAAGTAAAGGAATTGGCAAGATGAGATCTGTTTCCTTTAAAAACCTGCTTTAACACCTTTACTCTTCAAATACCAAAAGTTAATAACAGCTGCTGAATGTAACCAGAAGCGTGAGCTTATAACTTGCTTGATATAAGTCATATAAACATTATCTGCTATATGTAGCTCTCTCAGAGACAATCAATCACAAAACTGAAACGAAGTCTAATATTTTCGTGGGTCGATCTACTGATGCGACACAAAAATCAAGATTCTGGCCTTCAACAATTCCTGGTACATTTTTTATAAAAGGGAGAGAAATTGTATGATTACGGTAATTGGGGAAAAACTTAGTCTTTATGTAAATCAAGGCTAAGTAACGCTCAAAGAATATTTTTATCAGCAGCGGGACATAGACGCAACATTATTTGCATTCATGTTTTAGCAGATGAGTTCGGGGAGATGGTTAGTGATCAGTCACAGTAATTTGGACGAGTAAAAGTCACTGAGGCGGTAACTGATTACCCGTTTCGATCCAGGCCCGAAGGAGGGAATAAAGAGTAAACGGAACGAAGGAACAAGGGTCGTACTCACGAAGGACATGATATACCTGCCTCTTAAAGAAAGGAAGGCTATGAGAGTAAAAAAAGAAAACAGAAGCGGGAAGAGACTTCTACAGCCGGACGTAAAATAGAATAAACAGTTACTGACAGGACGACTGCAGTTTTCCAAAGAGCTGATGTGGGAAGAGGCAGCCTGAGAGGAGGGTGACTTCTCCCCATTAATGCAATGCAGCACTATCCCCCACCCAGCAAAAAAGAAAGAAAAAAAAAATTAGTCCTTCCTTCCATGGCCCCCTTGCATCTATGAGTAAAATTCCCTCCCAGATTTTAAATGAAAATAAAAAAAAATGAGAGAGAGCGAAAGGAAGAGAAGGGGTTTCGAGGGACTGAGAGGGAGGTAAATAATTACAAAACATGGCAAGCCCAACGAGTCTAACTAGAGAAGTAGAATATAGGAAACAACGTTATAAGGCGATACTTCTACATTTTTTCATAAACCTGTGAATATTACCCCCCTAACTCTTGTTACGAGAACGAATATAATTAGGGATTTTTTTTCCTGTGGCTCGCGCCTCCCATGGAAATTGCTGACGCCCCCCCCCCCCCTTAGGGGGCGGCTCGCCCCCAGGTTAACCAATGATATAGAACAAAGGGTGGGAAGTACCCTCTCGGCGGGGAGGAAGAGGATCAAGAAAGGAAGTGAGAGTGGAGCTGCTGATCAAGATGGAAACTCTGGAGCAATGCACCTTATGGATGTAACAATTGCTGAGGCTACTTACCCTGGAAGGAATGTCAGTGGAGAGTTATTAACAAGAAGAACTGTAGCAAGGCAGGTCCTAAGATGCCCCTCACTTTCTTTTTCCCAAATTCGGGAAGTTTTAGAACTTAAACTATGTATCTTCCAGAGAGGCTTTAATGGTATTCTGCGGTAGCTTGTTATTGCAAAATCATGACTTTTTCCAATCTAATCTTAATCTTAAATGACCTATTACTGAAAATGTTGAAGACATTACTGAAATCAAGGGATCATTTTACAAAGAATGCAAATTACAACACAAGCATCATACTCACAAATACACACTTCTGGAGTTGCCAGACGGATTGGAAAATCATTGCCCTCCTCCTGAAAAAGAAACCCTTTCTAAGTCCCAAAAAATAAATGACAACTGTAATACAATCAGGAATTTATTAACGATCATTACTGTGCTACTTTAATAAAAAAGTTTTAATGTTTTTAGGCAGTTGATAAGTTTTGTCGAAAATTACATTCTAGTGTCTATCTATCTTTCTACATACGTGTGTGTGTGTGTGTGTGTGTGTGTGAGTGTTTGTGTAAACTAGCCAGTTGTTATCATGTAATTTTTTTTTTAAAGCCAAGCTCTCCCAAACAAAATTGTTCTTCATTTTGCGCAGATTCTAAACCTACTTTGCACTTCAGGGACCGCGAGTCATCATTTTTCTCAAATATCTTTCAAACTAAATATTTAATCAAAATGGTATTTTAACACAGTGTACAAGACACCTCCCGCTAATTATTGGTAATATTGTTAGTAAAGGGTTTAAAAGGTCCAACAGGAGGAAAACCTCGCAGTTGCACTATGTGTTATGAGAGGGTGGAAAGTAAGATGAAGAAAGAGAATATGAAAGGAGGTACAGTAAAAGGAACGAAAGTGGTTGCAGCTAAGGGCCGAAGGCACACTGCAAAGAACCTTAAATAATGCCTACACCGCATGAGGTCCACTGACGCCACTAACCCCCTACGCCCTACGGGATTGGTACTATGGTGCATTGTCAAATGGTGTTAGTTAAAGCGTTTACTCTTGACCTCCTTCCCTCCCTCCCTCCCTTTCTCTCACTCTTCCTTTATCGGTGTTTTTCTCATTTCTCCCCCAATTTACATACTGTAATTTTCAATATGGAATGGAATACCGTTTTCCATGATATTTTTCAATACCAGCAGATAATTGGAGAGTTCATAATGAAAAGGATAACGAAGTTTGACGGTAAGAAAGGCTTTTCAGCTATAAAACTGAGACCCTCGTACCAAAGAGACAAAAATAAATAAGTGTTGTTCTCAGGAATAAATCAGAGACAAATTAGATACAGGAATCACCTGGTAAATAAGCTCGGAACTGCCACAGTGACCTACAAAAATGTCATGAAACTGAAAACTCTTTTATCTGTAAACAAACACCAATAAACACAAACAATATGACAATTTTTCAAGCACTGCTTGCTTTACATGAAGTAATTGCCTTGATGTCGTCCCTTGAGTGAATACACAGCCAAATAACAAAACAATTGCTCACAGAAAAATAGGTCGTTTAGCATGAAGCCGAGAGCAAAATCGTTTGCTTTACCAACAAAGAAAATAAAAGGCTCAATGTCACCATAAACGAACATAGGATGCATCTGTGTGGGAAGAACAAAAATGACCGACTACCAGAACAGTAAAATTAAACCTTTGACAAAACAAACAAACAAAAAAAAAAACAAAGGCCGTTTTGAGTGCATGGAATGGAACAACATGGAGAAACAATGGAACACAAATAGCCTATCTCTAGGAAGGATTACAATAAAACAGCTACCGCCTGTAAAGTGGATATCTCTGATACCAAAAGCAAAATGACTGGGATTCCACCAGACTATTCTTCAGACCCCTAGGCCTTTCTCAGGGGGGTTTTGTTTAAGATTCAACGGAGACCAGCCACTACTTATCATTTTATTTAAGTACCACCAGTGCGTTCTTCCTATCAAAGTTACCTATTACTAAGAATCAAGGTTTTTATCTCCCAACTTCAATAGTACGATCTAAACTCGAGAGGAACCTGTGACATAAGTTACACAAACTCCTGCTAGTGCCTTAAAGAGGCTGATGAACTTTCTCACACATTACAACCTGCCTCGGGCACAACGGATGGCTGGCATCGCTAGCAAGGACTTTCCACGTCATAAAAGGATAATCCTCGACTCGATTTGCACTGAACGTAATACTAAGTAGTTACGTCTTCATGCAGAAGTAAAATAAGTCACATTAAAGGAGCAGTGGAAGATCCAGGTCATGACAAATCGCCGCGGGAAAGTCAGAGGCCAACTCTAACCCATACCAGTCTAACCCCTAACAATCTAACCTTCAGTTGTATTTGAAGGTGGCATAGTATTAAAAAAAAAATTGCATTGTGGGAATAATTCGGCAATATTATTTACAATTGTTTTGTAAAATGTAATAAAAAAAACTCTTCAAAGTTTTTACCAAGAAGTCTTGTCACACATTCCTACGATATCTGTATTGCTAATTATGGTATTTTATTGTCTTCTTTAATTGTTCATAGGAGCCTTCTTCGGGAGCATAGTCAAGACGCTTTGACGCACAGTGATTGTAAATATGGTCTATATAAGACCGAGGGACGTAGCCTTCACTATAATTTACAAATATGTATACATTACCTAACTGTGTTCTCATTTTTCTGTTACAGAACAAAGATCGTTAAAAAATTCCATTAACAAGACTTTTGCTTCGTTATCTGTACACTATATGATGATGCCGGTTTAATTAGAATCATCAGCAGATTTAATTTTTTTTTTTACAATAGTTTTCTAGCTTTTTTGCCGACCTTATATTAAGAACAATGAATTCCGTCTTAATAAAACATATCCAATTCCTTCCTGGCGACTTTATTTATCATTTTTGCTTGCTCAACATGCGTCTAAACCTGACTGCCTCCTTGATGGCTTCATTAATATCAACTTCTTTCGTTTGAATAAGGGCATATTTATCTGGTATTGGAACATTCTTTATTCATATTCTTTGAAGATGCTTCAGTTTACATACCAAAGCGAAGTATAAGTCTTTGTAAATAATCAATACACAGTAAGCATTTAGTCTTCATTGCCTTGGCTTGCACTCTACACGAACTTGAGTAGGATCGGAAGGAACATTCCAGTGGAAAATGGGTTTAAAAAAATAAAAAGGCAAACGCTGAATGTACTGCAGATTTCTGTAATGAGATTTGTCCTAAAAAAGGATTACTTCCATATAGCAACAACAACAACAACAACAACAACAACAACAACAACAACAACAACAACAATAATAATAATAATAATAATAATAATAATAATAATAATAATAATAATAATAATAATGAACCAAACAAAAACTTCTTTCAGTTTTCTTCTGAATATTGAAAAAGAAACCCACAAATTCAATTTGTAACTTGTTTACTTCTAAGTATTTACATTTAGTTTTACTCCACACTCGAGTACTTTCAGGCCCTTCTGTGGCCCATTCTCAAGAGATGTTGGGATGTTAGCCTGGGTCAAGGCCCAGCAGTCTTCTGGAACTTCTTCTCGTTGTGCTGTCATTTATGCGATGGCTGTTCTGGTTTTCTTGAGAGTTGCCAATCCCCTCTTGTCGCTCTGATATCCTGAGCTGATGGTCAATGGGATTCACCCTTGTGGTAAGGGTGTGGTCACCGTAAGTCTGTTGGGCAGGAAACCTAATCTCCAGGTCAGCAGGGTCAATCTTAGCTTCTTTTAATATCAAAGCTCGGCTTATGGGATCTTCTGAGGTAAAACCTTTGTTTCCTTCAATTACTTTGATCTCTCTGATAAGCGCACCTTCTACTACCCTCCTGTGACTAATTTTGTTGCTTTTGTATATAAGCCTACTGTTTTTGAAATCCATCCTATGGTCATTTTCCCAACAATGTCTAGCTATAGCACTCCCCTGAGAGTTAAGCTGTACTGCCCTTCTATGTTCTTGGACTCTAGTCCTTATTCCCCTACCTGATTCCCCCACATATCTGTCTCCACAATTATTGCAATTGATTATGTATACCCCCGCTACATCATCTGTATTACTGTCTTCTCCTTCCAATTTATTTTTACATTACTTTGTTTTTAAGGTATTATCAAAGGTATATACAAATTTATATTGACTTTCTTTCATTTTTGAAGTGATTTGTTTCATTTTAGGCATAAAAGGAGGGCAACTATTTTCTTGTTTTCTTTATTCCATGTACTCTCTACATTCGCTCTGTAAAATATTTTTTCTAGCTTTGGTGAGTGCCCTTTTTCTGAACCATTCCGGGTATGCTAATGCATCGAAGCTTTTATCGATGTAATTTATTTCTTGCTCTATCTTGCAAGGGTCACACGTTCTCATTGCCCTAAGAAATAAACCTGTTAGAACCCCTATTTTTATATCATGACTATGAAAAGAGAAGAAATGAATATATGAGTTTGTATGTGTGGGCTTTCTATATGTGCTGAATTCATATCCTGTTTCTTTTCTTTCTATGAGTATGTCTAAAAAGGGCAGTTTATTATTGTTACTTTTCTCTAAAGTGAACTGGATATTGTTATCAAACTTATTGAGCTCATCTAGAAAAGTTTCTATTTTATTTCCATCCCTTGCAGAATAGCAAAAATATCATCCACGTATCTCCACCATCCTTGCAGTTTTAAGTCAGGGACATTCACATTAGGAACTAGATTAGTTTCGAAATATTCCATATAGATGTTAGCGAGTATAGGTGATAATGAGGACCCCATAGCTACTCCATATTTCTGTTTGTAAACATGTCCTTCAAACGTGAAATAAGTATCACTGACACACAATTTGATCAACTCAAGGAAGACGCCTATTTCGATGTCTGGATTGAAAATACCCTCATTATGTTTAGTCTGTAGGAATTCTAATACTTTATCTAAGGGGACATTGGTGAATAATGCTACTACATCAAAACTAACCATGTGTCCCTTTATATTCTTTTTCTTAACTTTGTCTATGAAATCTACTGAATGTTTAATATGGGATTCTGAAAATATACCTAAGTATATTCCTAGTTCTCCAGCTAGCCACACTGCTAAGTTTTTGTTAGGAGATTTCCTACTAGAAACAATAGGGCGTAGAGGGCAGCCCTCCTTGTGTATTTTGGGACTGCCATATATATATGAAAGTTCAGGTAATTTACTTGAGAATAATTTAGTGCATAGCATGTCCTTCCCATTACCTAGTCTACTGATTATTTTCTTCACATTCTGATTAAAGGTATTCTGAAGCTTTTGGATTGTTGGGGGATTCTCTATTTTAGCATACGTAGTTTCATCATCTAGTAGCCTGTACATTTTAACCCTATATTCTGAGCTATTCATGATGACAATACTACCCCCTTTGTCAGCTTTCATAATTCTAATATCTTTGTAGCTTTTTAATCCCTTCAGAGCGATACTAAATCTCCTTGGCAAGATATCTCCAAGTTTGCTTTCATTACTCCCTATCATCACTCCTCTGAGAAAAGGAGCTAAATCATTGTGATGTTCAACATTAAGGTAGTTAATCTTGCTGTTGAATTCTATGTTAATATTGTTTGTAGTCCCTGCACAAAAATTTAATCCTAGCCCTAGTGCTGCTGTTTCATCCCTAGTCAATAATCTACTTGAGATATTCTTTATATTATCCATATTGCTAAATTTTATCCAAACCGAATTACTAAATAAACTCTCAAACTTATTTTTCATGTTGACCATAAGGGGTGAGTGGTACAAAAAAGTTGTTGGGCAGGTCAACAGTAGAGTAAACTTTGATACAAATCGTAACATGGTCAACATGAAAAATAAGTTTGAGAGTTTATTTAGTAATTCGGTTTGGATAAAATTTAGCAATATGGATAATATAAAGAATATCTCAAGTAGATTATTGACTAGGGATGAAACAGCAGCACTAGGGCTAGGATTAAATTTTTGTGCAGGGACTACAAACAATATTAACATAGAATTCAACAGCAAGATTAACTACCTTAATGTTGAACATCACAATGATTTAGCTCCTTTTCTCAGAGGAGTGATGATAGGGAGTAATGAAAGCAAACTTGGAGATATCTTGCCAAGGAGATTTAGTATCGCTCTGAAGGGATTAAAAAGCTACAAAGATATTAGAATTATGAAAGCTGACAAAGGGGGTAGTATTGTCATCATGAATAGCTCAGAATATAGGGTTAAAATGTACAGGCTACTAGATGATGAAACTACGTATGCTAAAATAGAGAATCCCCCAACAATCCAAAAGCTTCAGAATACCTTTAATCAGAATGTGAAGAAAATAATCAGTAGACTAGGTAATGGGAAGGACATGCTATGCACTAAATTATTCTCAAGTAAATTACCTGAACTTTCATATATATATGGCAGTCCCAAAATACACAAGGAGGGCTGCCCTCTACGCCCTATTGTTTCTAGTAGGAAATCTCCTAACAAAAACTTAGCAGTGTGGCTAGCTGGAGAACTAGGAATATACTTAGGTATATTTTCAGAATCCCATATTAAACATTCAGTAGATTTCATAGACAAAGTTAAGAAAAAGAATATAAAGGGACACATGGTTAGTTTTGATGTAGTAGCATTATTCACCAATGTCCCCCCTTAGATAAAGTATTAGAATTCCTACAGACTAAACATAAGAGGGTATTTTCAATCCAGACATCGAAATAGGCGTCTTCCTTGAGTTGATCAAATTGTGTGTCAGTGATACTTATTTCACGTTTGAAGGACATGTTTACAAACAGAAATATGGAGTAGCTATGGGGTCCTCATTATCACCTATACTCGCTAACATCTATATGGAATATTTCGAAACTAATCTAGTTCCTAATGTGAATGTCCCTGACTTAAACTGCAAGGATGGTGGAGATACGTGGATGATATTTTTGCTATTCTGCAAGGGATGGAAATAAAATAGAAACTTTTCTAGATGAGCTCAATAAGTTTGATAACAATATCCAGTTCACTTTAGAGAAAAGTAACAATAATAAACTGCCCTTTTTAGACATACTCATAGAAAGAAAAGAAACAGGATATGAATTCAGCACATATAGAAAGCCCACACATACAAACTCATATATTCATTCTCTTTTCATAGTCATGATATAAAAATAGGGGTTCTAACAGGTTTATTTCTTAGGGCAATGAGAACGTGTGACCCTTGCAAGATAGAGCAAGAAATAAATTACATCGATAAAAGCTTCGATGCATTAGCATACCCGGAATGGTTCAGAAAAAGGGCACTCAACAAAGCTAGAAAAAATATTTTACAGAGCGAATGTAGAGAGTACATGGAATAAAGAAAACAAGAAAATAGTTGCCCTCCCTTTTATGCCTAAAATGAAACAAATCACTTCAAAAATGAAAGAAAGTCAATATAAATTTGTATATACCTTTGATAATACCTTAAAAAACAAAGTATGTAAAAATAAATTGGAAGGAGAAGACAGTAATACATGATGTAGCGGGGGTATACATAATCAATTGCAATAATTGTGGAGACAGATATGTGGGGGAATCAGGTAGGGGAATAAGGACTAGAGTCCAAGAACATAGAAGGGCAGTACAGCTTAACTCTCAGGGGAGTGCTATAGCTAGACATGTTGGGAAAATGACCATAGGATGGATTTCAAAAACAGTAGGCTTATATACAAAAGCAACAAAATTAGTCACAGGAGGGTAGTAGAAGGTGCGCTTATCAGAGAGATCAAAGTAATTGAAGGAAACAAAGGTTTTACCTCAGAAGATCCCATAAGCCGAGCTTTGATATTAAAAGAAGCTAAGATTGACCCTGCTGACCTGGAGATTAGGTTTCCTGCCCAACAGACTTACGGTGACCACACCCTTACCACAAGGGTGAATCCCATTGACCATCAGCTCAGGATATCAGAGCGACAAGAGGGGATTGGCAACTCTCAAGAAAACCAGAACAGCCATCGCATAAATGACAGCACAACGAGAAGAAGTTCCAGAAGACTGCTGGGCCTTGACCCAGGCTAACATCCCAACATCTCTTGAGAATGGGCCACAGAAGGGCCTGAAAGTACTCGAGTGTGGAGTAAAACTAAATGTAAATACTTAGAAGTAAACAAGTTACAAATTGAATTTGTGGGTTTCTTTTTCAATAATAATAATAATAATAATAATAATAACTAAATAAATAAATAAACAAATAAATAAATAAAAGGAAATTACCTTAAAAAATTATTGTATAATGAATAAGTTAGTGAAGTAGTAACAAGCTAGAACGCCATAGGAAAACCATCCATTAAGATGCTGTCGTAATACACACACACACAAAAAATAGAGTTCGCAATCGCTCATCTTCTTATCTGATACCCTTATCCAGAAGGACGTGAGATGCCAATATGTGATACGTCGCTGGAACATTGTCCAAAGGTAGCTAATCAGTGTGGGAAGATAGTGCTCTCGTTTTTGAACCGTGTGTGATTACCACCGCCTTCCCTTTTAGCTGCGCTCACGGTATGTCAGTTCATTCTTCTTTTGGTTTTTAAGGTAAAAGATAGTTAGACACCACTTTTACGGAGTAGGCAGTGAGGCAGGTTCACTTTCATGAGTGAGTGTCGGCGAATTTTCAAACTTATTTCTCTGACCCCTTTAAGACCTATTGCTGCCCACACATGATTCCCAAGTTGCTGTAAAATTTAAAACTGATTTTTGGGGATGAGGCATAATTAGAATGGGTTTTGAACAGGACTGAATTAACGGTATAGGTTAAAACTGTATGAGAGAGAGATAACGTTTTTGTTAGATGCATTACAATAGAGGCAGGATCTCAAACGAGATCTATTTAGATGACATTTTTTTTATTAATGATGATGGTGAGAAAATAAGCAATCAGACGCCCTTCTCTAGCCCGGATCCAAGAAAAACAAGAGACTTACGAGAGGGAGAAAATAGAGTTGGTTTAACCCCAAAAGTAAGGAAATTGTCAGTCTTGGCGTAAAATTCAAGAAGAAATTTCGACATTTATAAGATACATGTCATGATTAACTGAGCTGAATGAAAGGAATGGTGTGCTTTTACAACATATACACCCATAAATTACTAGAGTTCATGTTTTACGACGAAAATAAAATCAGCGGATGATTTAAAGTACGGAAACAAAGCTAGACCTCACAAGAATGGTGTTAATGAATCTCACTCCTCTGGGTAGATTTTGCTTTTGTTTTGTTTGTTTGTATGGTGCTTTTACGTTGCATGGAACCAGTGGTTATTCAGCAACGGGACCAACGGCTTTACGTGGCTTCCGAACCACGTCGAGAGTGAACTTCTATCACCAGAAATACAGTGGAATGCCCGAGGTGGCATGCCAAGACCAAACCGACCACGCCACTGAGGCGCTTCCCTCCGGTATCTTGTACGGATGCCAGTGCCAGATATCATACAAAATAATTAATTGCAGATGAAGTATCAGGATTTTTGGCTTGTGGATAAGAATTCACAATCAGCAGTAGTTCTTGGCAACAACTTCAGCAATTATAACTCGATGAATTTTATTGAGTTGAGTTCAGTGTACAATTTAGGGCAAAGGCCAAGCACTGGGACTTATGAGGTCATTCAGCGCTGAAATGGAAATTGACTGTAAAAGGTTTGAAAGATGTAACAGGAGGAAAACCTCGCAGTTGCACCAAGAATCAAGTATTAGGAGAGGGTGGAAAGTAAGATGAAGAAAGAGAATATGAAACGAGGTACAGTTAAAGGAACGAAAGTGGTTGCAGCTAAGGGCCGAAGGCACGCTGCAAAGAACCTTACGTAATGCCTACAGTGCACCGCATGAGAACCACTGATGGCACTACCTCCCTACGGGAGATGAATTTTATTGAATGAATGCAATGTCTTAACATTTAGAGAATTTATAATGACTAACAACACAACTTTCATTGCTGTTTTTTTTCTGATGCTAATAAACAATCATCCTTTACATTCTTTTTACATCTTTCATTGGGCCTGGGTTAAATAATGGCACTTTGTGGCTAGTTTCATTAGTCTTTACAATAAAGAAAAAGAAGTTTGCGAAGATTAAACTGTGGTTATCAGTCCTAGAAGACGTATCTCTTATCATCTAATGCCTTCTAAGGTCCCCAATCCACTTGAGGATTCATATCTGCCCATCACCGTTAGTTTTTCTTTACTGGCTGTAAAAATGAAGTACCTGATGTCTCAGTATTACTGATACGGATGCTCCTCGTGATACAACAAACTGCAGCATTTTATTAAAAGCGTCATGTGCCACTGTCTTCATTTTCCTACCCGTTTATGTATTCATAAATTTTCTTTTTCTGATTTATCTGCGCTGTTACTCATTTGTTATTTTATTCTCTCCCCTTCCTCTTCTTTTTATATGTACATTATATTCTGGGGGATTCTGTTTCGCAAGTTAATTCCTTTAAATCTTTTTCCTAAGAATCCATATGAATTATGAATGTCTGTTTATTTAATAATAATAATTATAAAAATAGTAATGATAATAATAGTAATAATAATAATAATAATCTTCCAAAGGGTCCACAATAATGCAAAGTATTAGGAGTCCGTGTATAACTTTTAAGACTTTACAAAAAGCAGGGAAGGGTTCGAAAGCTTTTTGTAAAGTCTTAAAAATTATACACGGACTCTTAACACTTTGTATTATTGTGGACCCTTTAAAACATTATATATACTCTCGCGATAAAGAGTTTTTCCCTAATAATAATAATAATAATAATAATAATATGTATTTTGGTAGAAGACCCTCTTTTAGGCAAATACTGTTAAAAAGGATGGCAGAATTAAGCGAGTTGATTTTATATATTGTTTTTTCTATTTTCCTTACAATTCGCTTCTCAGGCTCAGCAATGTTTCTGAGTAACTGGCCAATATTCATATTGGGAATTTTCAAAAAATTGTTAATGCTGAAGGAATCTTTTATTAGAACAGGTTATCAGGTCCAGGTCAGGCAGGGGTCGTCGTCAGTGCCGGTATTATTCCGTAAGCGTAGTTCAGTTCGGGCCAGAGTCGTCTTTGGTTTAAGGGCTGGTGTTGGTGCTGGTATAGCTGGTATTACGTGACGTTTCGACTTTCTCGTAGGTCATCTTCGGACGAGTCGGTTGAAGAGACTGTAGCAAGAAAGTTTGCGGAACGGTATTTATAGCAGCACGGACCTAGAGTTGCATTCTCATTGGTCGGGCCGGTCTTGGGCGAAGCCGTGGATCTCGCCTCGAAGGTCTCGGGGATTCTCTCCTGCGAGCGCCACAGTAGTGTGCCTGGGGATGAACGTCAGGAATTCCGTCTGTAGCAGGAATCGTATCATCCTGTGGGGGCTCCTGATTATCTGGCATCGTCGGGGGGTCGCTCGCTGCTCTCCGGGCGGCGGTGGGAAGGAGAAACGTTTCTTGAGTTATATTTAAGTTTGGTTTCTCCTTACCTATATGAAGGGCTTCTAGGGGGCGCAGACGTCGGGGATCTGTTGTCTGATCTATTATTATGATATTAGGGATAGTATCATTTCTTTTTATCCGTTTGTTATGAGCAGTCCTGGCGTGGTTGAATATGGCTCCTTCTTGGGCGTGGCAGGAGATTCGCTTGGAGAAACGCATGGAGGTCATACCGACGTATTTGCCAAGGCATCCTCGGACGGGGCATGTGTAACGGTAGACCAGTGTGGTCTACCGTTACCAGCTATACCAGCACCAACACCAGCCCTTAAACCAAAGACGACCCTGGCCCGAACTGAACTACGCTTACGGAATAATACCGGCACTGACGACGACCCCTGCCTGACCTGGACCTGATAACCTGTTCTAATAAAAGATTCCTTCAGCATTTACAATTTTTTGAAAATTCCCAATATGAATATTGGCCAGTTACTCAGAAACATCGCTGAGCCTGAGAAGCGAATTGTAAGGAAAATAGAAAAAACAATATATAAAATCAACTCGCTTAATTCTGCCATCCTTTTTAACAATAATAATAATAATAATAATAATAATAATAATAATAATAATAATAATAAAATAATAATAATAATAATAATAATAATAATAATAATAAGAGCTGAAAATAGAAATAAGAAGGATATGGGATATGCCAGTGGAAATTGTACCCATAATTATAGGAACACTAGACACGATCCCTAGATCCCTGAAAAGGAATCTGGAAAAACTAGAGGCTGAAGTAGCTCCAGGCCTCATGTAGAAGAGTGCTCCTAGAAACCGCACATAGTAAGAAAAGGGATGGACTCCTAAGGAGGCAGGATGCAACCCGGAACCCGTCACTATAAATACCACCTAGTCGAATTGGAGGACTGTGATTGACGAAAAAATAAAAAAAATAAAAATAAAAAAAACTATGAAAATAATAATAAATTTAAATTTGTCATTCTCATTAACTCACACCCGTGCATCATTTCCAGGTAAACATGAAGTGGATAATCTTCACTCAAGCGCTTTTAGCTTTTGCAACGTCGAGTGCTTGTAGTCTCTACCTGGAAACCTTCCATAGTGGGATCTGGAAAGTACCGGAGGACACAGCCAACACCTTGAATATATCCTTGAGGTTCAATGCAAGTTCAGAAACAGAACCTGACTTGGAGACCTTGCATGATTTAGGGGCACTGCTTGTTGTGACCGTCATTCCAGACGAAGACTGGAAACTGTATTTTGTTAATACCAGTGCTGTATTCACTGCTCAAGAAGTCAGAGATGAAGTCGTGAAAAATATTACGTTTTCGGGATACTACTGGGGCCTTACCCGGCTCTCTTTCTACTTAACCCGCAACGATCTGGACTCGGATTTTAAGAACCGCACCCTTTTGCGGGACGATCTGCAGGTAAGATACGCCCATTGCAAGAAAAGGTGCCAAAGAAATTAACAAGACCTCCTTTTTAAAAGAAGTGTCAAACTTTCAAGTAAGTTGGATAAATGAGTGCTCATATAAAGGGATCAAGACGCTTAAATGGTTTGTAAACTATTGACATCTCTGTGCGCAGTAAATCAAAAACACGATAATACGAATGGCCAGTTACATGAAATGTTCAAATGAACTCAAAACTAGTTCTCCCTGAAGTTTTTTCAATCCAAATGATCATGTAGGTCAAGTCGTGTAAAAGCATTCAATCTGTCTCAATATCCAGGTTTCATTTCATCCTAAATGATATATTAATCTACTTCTTCCTCCTTCCTTCCTTAGGTTGTCATTGATCGTCGCTCCAAAGTAGTTGATAACATCTTCATCGGCGTTGCATCGGTCTTTGTGCTCTTCAATAACATTAATATGGGAGCTCAGCTAGATATCAAATTGATCTGGGGTGTTTTAAAGAAGCCTGTTGGTCCTATTTGTGGATTACTCTCCCAGTTCATCTGCATGCCAACGGTAGGTCGCTCAGTTGATAAAAAAAAATTATCACGTTTAATGCATAAGCATTAGCTTTGCCGCACACCACCAAGCGCTCCCCGCCCCCCCCCCCCCCCCCCCCCGCCCCCCCCCCCCCCCCAACACATCCCCCATCCCAGGAAAACTTTTGTTACCAAAGACAGACATCTAGAAAGAAGTTAATTCAATTAAAGCTTTTTAAGGGGATTCCTAAGATTCTGAGAGAGATATATTTCAAGACCTCAACTTCAAATGAAAATAAACAGGGTAAATACTAACGTCGGAAATATTGATTTAGTCTGTAAATTATTTAATATTAAACTGAAGTTACTAATAAAACAACAGGCTCTCCAATGCTACTGTTAATTCAAAAATTTATTTTCAGATTAGCTTAATATGTCGTAAAGAGGCTATTCGTAATTTTCAAAACTATAAAATCGTTGTTCACTCACTTATCTAAATTCTCGACACAGCTAAGCCTTAAAAACTTCTCAAGTTCCGACATCTGGAGTTGTTACTATTTTTTGGAGTCGAAATTCAGTTATTGGCTTGGTAAATAGTATACTAGAAGTTTATATTAATCCTTTTTTCATTCAATATCTATTAACGCCTATATTACCTAAATTCATTTATACGCAAATATCTTCAAGATTACAACATTCGACCATTTAGCAAATAACAATAATCTGGATTCTAACCCTAGAACTCGTATTTGGTATGCTGTTATAATGTTAATTCAAACTCGTAAAAACAGAAAAAAAATTTATATTTTGATATTAAGATGGTGGGCTGAATAAAAATGGACGTAAGTTGTTGGTTGGTTTCCTATGAATACTGAATTCACATTGAAACGGTTCTCTATGTATCAAATCATCTAAGAACGGGAGGCAATTGTCTTTTTCGAATTCTAAAGTAAACTTAATCGATGGTTTAATGACGAAGAGGAATAGTAGCTCCTCCTTTGGTAAGAAAGTACTCTTGAATCAGGCCTGTTACCTGTTTCTTTGGGGACTGACGGTAAACATCGGCAGCCAGTATAAATAAAGCTTCTGTCTTACTCCCGGACTGGCCGACTTATCTAAATTGCAAACTTCGACGGTTGATTGTCAACACGACCTTCAGCTAATGACGATTAGTTTCAGTGATATCGGCTGCGAATACTTAACGTCAGTTTCATTTAAAAAATAGACTATAGTTAAGTGTCCATGACATTTCAATGAGACATCTCAAGGATCAAATATTTAAGAGACAATAGCTTTCCTTATACCGTCGCGTTTTAGGATTTTCTTTCTATATAAGATCTCCTTGACAACTACGATCCTTAAGCTAATTATTATTATAATTTTTTCATTTTTACTATAAAAAATTTGTAAACATTCATACAGAACAATCTTTGATGATCATTAGGCAGCCCTTTCACAAAACATAACCACCGTACAGGCGGAAGAGTACTATAACCGCCCCCCCCCCCCAAAAAAAAAAAATTATCAATAGATTTTTGTATTTGTCTGGTGTTTTAACGTTGCATGGAACCAGTGATTACTTAGCAACGGGACCAACAGCTTTACGTGACTTCCGAACCACGTCGAGAATGAACGTCTATCACCAGAAAACAAATCTCTCACCCCTCAGTGAATGCCCGAGAATCGAACTCGAGGCCACCGAGGTGGCATGCCAAGATCATACCGACCCCGCCACTGAGGAGCTATCAATAGAAGAAATTAATCAATAAACAATTTACATGAATACAGCATACAGAGATCATTATAAACATATATACTGCACTGAAATAGGCGAAAAGGAAATTTCTAAACCTTACCGGTTTGTCCAAACGATGCCGAGCGTCGTTAACCTGAACAGGTGAAAGAGTCAGTTCGAAGCACTAGAATTGCCTACCAGTCCTGGAAAAAGGATATCAATCTTAAATAAGAGTGACCTAATCAATAAGACTAATTTTAATGGAATATTCTTTGTTTGCAAGATGAATTTTTAGTTACTTTCCTACTGCAAAATAAGAGTATACTAACTTCTTTTTTTTTTCCATCTGACCACCCGCCTATGGCCCTCGCGCATGGCAATACTGTCCCTGGCTTTAAATAGTTACCCTATGTGTAAGTTTTAGGTAAATAAAAGGATATCTGGTGTACATTTGCTACTGAAAATTATATTAATAATTTACTGTATGCGAATTACACCGTTAATATACGAAACAAGATATTATTATTGTTGAATGTAAGCTACCTTTTCAGGGTGGCGAATGGAACAGCCAGACGCGAATTCCATTGAACAGATGTTAAACCTAGTTACCTCATATCGTATCTGGCTAAAGCGCACTTTATAAAAATTAAAAGTATTTACTGATATACATAGGTGTAATGAAGTAACACGTAGCTTAGTAGCAGAGTAGGTGTGGTCCAATAAAGTTGACATCTTGCCGTAGTGAACAGCGAGAGAAGCATTTTCCCGCCACTGCGTCTGGCTGTTCCATTCACCACCCCGAAAAGGCAGCTTACATTCAACAATAATAACAATATCCTATTTCGAATATTAACGGTGCAATTCGCATACAGTAAATTAAAACACTTTTCCTTTGCAAATGTACACCCAGATATCCTTCTATTTACCTAAAACTTACACATGGCGTAATTATTTAAATTTAGCCAGGAACGCAGTGTTGCCATGCGGGAGGACCACAGGCGGGTGGCACATGGAAACGTAAATATATTAGCGGTGATAATGCCTCCATATTATTAACAAATTTAGGAACTTTTAATATGTCATATTCTTATAATTTAAGAAAAAAGTACTTCTCTATAGTTTTAATAATTTTGAAGTCACGTAAATAAATTGTTTGTTTGTATGGTGTTTTTACGTTGCATGGAACCAGTAGTTATTCAGCAACGAGACCAACGGACTTGCCGTGACTTCCGAACCACGTCTCGAGAGTGAACTTCTATCACCATAAATACGCGTCACGTAAATAAAGAACTTGAGTTTTATTCCAGGGTCCAAAACTCATTTTCACGTGCAATACGCCTCACAGTTTCTTCCACTTTTATGAAAAACCATATTTTGCTAACCCGACCACCGTGCCCAATTTCTTCAGGTCACGTGGATAATGGGCAGCTTACTGTTTGCGGACACCTTGCAAAGACTCGGCCTTTTCACGTATGGATGCTGTCCGGGGGGAACAAGTTCAAATTTCTGGACGTTAATGTTTAACGGGGACCTCAACCTATCAATCACTATGACTACCGTCTCATTCGTAGCTGCAATGGGTGAGTGTCAGAATGGAAAAGTAGTTCTGCAGTTTATTATTATTATTATTATTATTATTATTATTATTATTATTATTATTATTATTATTATTATTTATTATTATTATTAGAAGCAATAGCAGAATCAGCAGAATTTAATTTATCATAGTTTCAGTTTTTCTAAAAATTCCTTTGGTGTTGAAAGGTCATGTAATAATCATTAGTCTTATGGAAAAGTAGTTCTGCAGTTTATTATTATTATTATTATTATTATTATTATTATTATTATTATTATTATTATTATTATTATTAGCTGAATAAGCAGAATTCAATTTATCATAATTTCTCTGGTTTCCTAACAATTTCTTTGGTGTTGAAAGGTCATGTAATAATCATTAGTCATATGGAAAACTAGTTTGCAGTTTTATTATTATTATTATTATTATTATTATTATTATTATTATTATTATTATTATTTATTAATTTATTATGATAATAATAATAATAATTAATAATAATTATATTATATTATATTATTTATTATTATTATTATTATGTATTATTATTATTATTATTATTATTATTATTATATTATTATAATATTAATAATAATAATATTATCAATAATAATAATAATAATAATATATTATATATTATTATTATTATTATTATTATTATATTATATTATTATTATTATTATATTAGCTGAATCAGCGGAATTCAATTTTCTCTGTTTTCCTAACAATTCCTTTGGTGTCGAAAGGTCATGCAATAATCATTATCATAATTGCTCCACACTAATGCCATTCGTGAAAGGGTAAGGACACCGGAAAGTCTCCTCACAGCATGATCACAATTAGAGCTGAGGATATACTAAATTCTGTTGATATTGCTGTCGTCTACATTTATAGGAAGGTAGTGGGCCAGAATATGGTGACGCAAAGGATTATTTTGACACTTCTCGTGGTCATTACCGATAGTCATTAGAAAGGGTAGATCACATTTGTCTAAGGTCAATTGGGCATGGTTAGGGCTGGGCTATTCCTCGCCAGAGCTCCAGAAGTTCTATAATTGTCTGGCTGGGTAAAGGCCTGTCCACGCGACCTGGCCTGATCGGCGAACCTCCCCTCTAAAGGCCTGTCCACACGAGCGCGCCTGATCGGCGTGCTCTGGGGTTGACGGGCAAATTCTGGCGGGCTTACCCGTGAATGTTGTCCACACGGGTGAGGCGATGGAGAGGTGGGCGTACCCGACGATGCCAGTGGTGTGTTCATTCGGTACGATAAACATGGTGCCTGCCACAAAGAAGAAGATATTGTGTAGCATGATAATTGCTTTGTGTGTGACGAAAAAGAAGAGAATATGGTGCAAAGAATGACTCCGTAAAAGAAATGTATATGGTTAACGTACGTCTGCCAGGGTCGAAGCTCAAGCCATCGGGCGCCACCGTGGTGACTTTGCTACAAGACCCATCAGGCAATTTGACGGTTTGCCCGTCAAGTGTGCCCATTAGAGGGGAGGTCCGCCGATCAGGCCCAGTCGTGTGGACAGCCCTTAATGGGCACACTTGATGGGCAAACCGTCAAATTGCCCGATGCGTCTCGTAGCAAAATCACCATGGTGGTGCCCGATGGCTTGAGCTTCGACCCTGGCAGACGTACGTTAACCATATACATTTCTTTTACTGAGCCATTCTTTGCACCATATTCTCTTCTTTTTCATCACACACAAAGGAATTATCATGCGACACAATATATTCCTCTTTGCGGTAGGCACCATGTTTATCGTACCGCACTGAACACACTACTGGCATCGTCGGGCACGCCCACCTCTCCACCGCCTCACCCATGTGGACAACATTCACAGGTAAGCCCGCCAGAATTTGCCCGTCATCCCCGGAGCACGCCGATCAGGCCTGCTCGTGTGGACAGGCCTTTAGGGGTTTTAACGTGTACAGCGAGTATTTCCTTTTGGGGCACGGTCATCTTCATATCCATAGCTAAGGTCTTGTAGGTATAAAAACACAGCCTGATAAGTGCATGTTCTTTCCCGCCTAGAGGCGTGGGATGGGCTCGGGGCTGAGGCGCAGCTGAATGTACCATTCATCAGCGACCAGTCTTCTCTATGTCCAACAAATTTATGGAGAGAATAATTCTGCCGAACTCCGCACGGGTGAAGTGCCATGATGAACAGTGGTCAAGACCCTCCTAAAAATTGCAGTGATGACATTCCACCAACACTGCTCAAGGAACAATTTCCAGCAGTTTGGGACTAGAGGCCGTGAATACCTTTTCTTTTTGAACAAGGGCTTCTGGGAGAGGCGATTTCAGAGTGCCTTTCTTCCAGGTGTAGCGAAGGATCCTATACTCAAGTTTCTCAATTATAGGATTTCTTCTTTGACACACAAGATGAATGTATCCCTAATATCATGCATTAGATTGCTACGGCACGTATCCTGGAAAAAACGTGCTCTAGAAACTGATCCTTTCAGGAGTTAGGTAAACAGGATATCTAGGGAGGATTTCATAGCCATAGTATCAATCTTGATATACAAGTGATCCGCATAACTGATAAAAAGGGCCTTGTTTGTACAGATCCCCAGTGGTATGTTATATTCCGGAGAGATTTTTTTTTATTATAAACATCATAATCAGATTTTATAAATTTTAAGTATACACTTACATTTAAAAAGAAGTCATTACCGTATAGTCAGTCGAGGACAAGTTAATAGGTTTTATCAACATACGCTTAACTCGCCGTAAAAGCGTTTGTGCTCACACGCCTGGTGGAAGTGCTTAATGGTTGCTGGAAATTAGGTGGGGAACTGGAGACTTAATTGGTTATGGAGACTGAATTTGATCCGGCCTCTGCCAGATGGTATACCTAAATACATTTAGTCTTAGTATGTACGAGGAATCACGCGTTCCAGGTTAATTTTCATCTATAGGTAAACCTAATCAAGTGTCTTGTGACAGGAGGGATGCCTCTTCAGCATTCAAGTGCCATTTAGTTAGCTTCAAGCTAGCCTTCGTTATTTTCTCGCGTTGCTTAGGTCAAGCTATATCTTGAATGATGTCCAGCTGACGTTAGTCTTAATCTACAAGGATAAATGCATCCAGGGTTATTCTATTCCTTTTAGTAGCTTAAAAAATCAATATGTAAAGATAACCGGAAGCCAATATCTTAAGTGGTCTAGGGCACATGTGGTGGCAACATCAACAAGCAGTATTTGGCAAAGTAATGAGTAGACTATGCTAGATAAAGTACCCCGCTACAGTGTAATAGTTCGTACTTATCTTTAATGCTTCTTGTTAAAGACTTGATATCTTGCCAGCCACTTAAAACTTAATACGAACCTTTTAAGCGGACTTATATTTGCCGGTTTACCTTTACCGTACCAAATTACCGAAGCCTGTAAATCTCTTCCTGCACGGTTTTACAGTTATGCTTTCTTGATGCTTAGAAATTTACCATTAATACATAATTTCCAATATTAAAACTATGTACTGGACCAGTCTAGCTATTTCTTAAAATTCCATTCAGAGTTTATTCCAAATCCAGCAATTCCAGTTTTTCTCAAAATCACCCAGTCGCAATGAAGATTTATATACCACTGCAAGGTACGTCTTGCTTGCAATATCCACCACCGAATCAATCCTTTTTATAAGTTATTATTCATTCAACAAGACTTGAGTTCAAGCACGTGCACAATATTTATTTCAAAAAATATCGCGAGATGTATTAAAAACGTAACTTGAATTTTTATTTTATTTTATTGGATATACAATAATTGCTATCTATTATGAGAAGATTCCCTCACTGAGCTTGCCAAAAAATTACCATTAAACATTTGAGAAGTCTACTTAAACCATTCCAATGATGCACGTAGCCAGTGTTAACTTCTCAAACAAGGCTTCAGCATTCAATTCTCTATAGACTTTCAGCTTATTCGAGAAAACTTCCTCTCTACCAGAGATCCCAGCGATACCGTTCGGTTTCTGTCTTATTAGAAGAAGTTCATTGGAAGCCTTGTTGGTTGCGCATTCATCACTGGCATAACCTGCCAAAAAAAAAATTATTAGCCAAAGTTCCTAATTCTGGTTAAATAACTTTATACACTTCTGTGAAAAACCAAGACTTGGGAAAATTGACTACTCACAGGGAAACTTGACTACTCACAGGGAAAGTGAAAGCATGTATGAAAAAAATTTGAAAAAGCGAATCTCAAACTAACGTTGGTTCTGTAGGGGCAAGGAAAACAAGACTTAAAAAAAAAACAAAGTCTCAGCTTGGAAATAGTTACTATGGATTCACACAAATTTTAAAGATATGAACATTTGCAGCTTTCGAACAGGTTTTTTTTTTATTATCAAATAACTTGAGTTAAATTTTAATAATTTATCACTTTAAATTTCTAATAACGTTTTAGTTATTTTACTGATGTAATACCAACTCTTAAAAAGAAATCTCAAAAATTTATCACTAAATTTTAACAAAATTATTTATTTTACTACCATAAAATACCAACTAATTCAATTAAGAATAAAATCAAAATCCATTAGTTATGCTTTATCTAATATCTACATTTTTTGGTTTTCAAAGGCACGCGTATAGTGCTATTTACCAGAACAACTTTGTATAAGAAAAAAAAGTTCTTAAAAAATTAAAACAGTCTTTAAAAACACACACACACACACACACACAAAAGCCACTCTTGACGTACGGAAGACCGTCAAGAGGACATCCTCCCCACTTCAGGGGCGGGGGGCGGGCGGGGGATTGGCTTTTAAGAATTTGGTTGGAGTATACTAAAAGAGCAATGTTGCTTACCTCGGAGAAGTAAGGTAAAAAATAGTTACCAACGATTCCTGGGGTGCAAGACTTCCTGGTATAGCCGCAATTATGTGAATCACTCTTTCAAAATCTAAAATCGAGAAAGGGAGTAATATTAGTGAGGGATGAAGCAAATCTAATGGGAACGAAGTTAACTTCAAGTCTGAATGATTGAACAAAACTTTAGAACACCGAATGTGCAAAACACAGAAATCCACAATTAAAAAAGACAAAACAGAAGTAACCTAAATTGAACATATGCATTTACATGTATACAAATATAGTACGTATACAGAAAAGTACGTATGCCACAATTACGTACTTAAAATAACAAATATGTAACAAGTGTGTATATCTAACAAAAAACTAGTTTTAAATAAATGCAGTTCCACGATAAAAAAAATTACAAGACGAAATATAAAGACTGTGGGAAACTAAACCGTCCTCTTACGAAAGGTACCACTACCGCAGTACACATTGTGGATGAAGAACCATTGCATAAAACCAACAAATTAATACCTGAACAGTGACAATTCAAAAATAAACGAAGTTCCAACACAAAGCGAACCTTACTCACCACAAAATACAGCAACTGTCAAAAGATGGAAACCGTTAACTACGAACCCCCAACCTCAACACAGTACACCTGGTAAATAAATTGCCACTGCGAGCAGTGGGTTCATTTGAACGTGAGGTTAACATTTTAGCAGCCAATCATCACGAAACACGGAGGAGTGCGCTTGAATTCAAGAATCCTTGAGTTACCGAGAGATTTCTACAGCCTAAATGCGACCAGGATACCATTACTTAACGACAACAAATCTGGCAAACAGTCAGGAAAATTAGATCATCACGAAAAATATGAAAGAATGACAGAGTGAATACTATAGTAGATTCACATCAACCGTGCATTTGATGTCTAGACCAGTCCCTTACGACGCTCCTGATTGGCTGTTGATAAGCCAATCACAGGGCTGGAAACTCTGTCTCTCTCGAGAGTTCACATAGGCAGGATGTATGTTCCACTTCTCCTGAGGGATACGTCTTTCAAAAGTATCCCTCAGGAGAAGCGGAACATGCATTCTGCCCAAGTGAACTCTCTCGAGAGACTGAGAGTTTCCATCCCTGTGATTGGCTTATCAACGGCCAATCAGGAACGTCGTAAGGGACTGGACTAGACATCAGATGTACGGTTGATGTGAATCTACTATAGCTGGATATGATACGAAAATCACCTCGGCCATACGTGAATAAATGCAATGGGGAGGTGAATCAACAAACGCTTTTCTGGGCATTCGTGTCGAAGGAACGACAAAAGAATGAGTTTCAGCTTACTAAATGAAATCACTCTGGCAACTGAGAATAAAAAAAAAAAAAAAAAACAATTGGTATCTCTATACAACCTGACGACGATCAGGCGCAATCGACACTACCAGGCACATAATCTACTGATAAGAACGTCATAATGAGTGTTAACAGAAACGTCTCATGATAAATTTACTCAGCCATATACTTATTTGTTTATCTATTCATCTACACATACACATACATTTTATATATATGTATATATATATATATAAATATATATATATATATATATATATATATATATATATATATATATATATATATATAGGTAGAGGCCACGAAGGAAAGTGAAACAGTCTGCTAAGTAAAGGACACTGAGCCGAAAGATCTCTAAGCACTCCACTGTTTCACTTTCCTTCGTGGCTTCTACCTTCATTTATGTATATTCATCACGTTCCAAATTGTCGTGATTCAGTTATACATACATATATATATTCATATGTATATATAGTATATATAAAGTATGTGTCCGTGTGTAAGGTGTGCCCTGCTTAATTCATGTATGTTACGTCTGCTGATCGACGTCAATACCTGGGCGTTGTGACGCCAGTTTTAATAGCCATAAATCAATCAATTGCGTCCGAAGATCGCTCCCACCTAAAAGGTCCGGCACTGTAGCCAGTGGTAAATTGGTACAGCAACCATTGCAATCAAGGAAACGGCCGTTGGGGTCAGCAGCCCCATCCATAATGATTTACTGAGAAACCAGGAGTCTGTCCCCGTATGGAAACCCACATCGTCCAAAGGGGAAAAGGCTCTATATATAAATATATATATATATATATATATATATATATATATATATATATATATAATATATATATATATATTATATAATAGAATGTAATGGCCACTTTTTACCAGATACTCATATAATTGTTATAGCCACAATGCCCTCTTAACTTCTCGAATTCTTCACGTTGTTTGGGTGAAGGGATACGCTTGTCAATACAAAGTCTTAAAATCCAAGTGCAAGAAACATGAAGAAATTATGATGTCCGGTAGCAGGAAACGAACCCAAGTTACCATAATCACGACGAGGTCACGTTGCCGACCTGACCACGAGTATACATACCGTATGCGTGTATTCATACTACAATTCCTTTCAGGCATGATGCCTCTCTGGATGTTCACCTTAGGGGCGGGGCTAATGGATGGAGAAGACACCATTGTCATTCCCTTCTCGAACTTGGCCATCTCGCTCTTGGCTCTGTCCCTCCCGATCTGCATTGGTATCATCGTGAGGTAATGACGCTTGATTTTGACTTTCCATCACGTCATTTTAATTGGTGATGAACGTGTCCCAGTTGAGCATTTTAACAATGATTTATTTTATATTGTTGGTGTTGACAAAGAATGAAATGAACGTTAATTGTTATTCTTGGTTCTTAAGTGTCAGTTCTGCCATCGTCATCATCGAGACTAGAAATCTCATTTACATAACATTAACCATCAGAAGAAAACTAAATATTTCCTGATTTTCTTACAATAATGCACATGATACAATGAGATTTCAGTATTATAATACTGATGATATTGTTAATGCCTGACAAGACTGCACATTGTAATCTAAAGTTGAAATCATGAATGTGTTTTCGGAAACCCATAAAAACCACTAGATAACTTACATTAAATGTTAATGAAGAGGTCCCTTACAGAAAGGCATAAGAAATAACTCGGAGAGTGAAAAGTAAGGAAAAGCATTCCGTAATCTAATAAATTTTTCGAAAAATTTATTTCCAGGTTAAAACGGCCTGCTTGGGCAGACAAGGGCAAGAAGATATTGAAACCATGTATACTTTTCGTCCTTATATTCTTCCTCACGGTAAGTTCCTGACGCATTTTCTTGCAATATATATATATATATATATATATTATATTATATATATATATATATACTATATATATTATATATATATATATATATATCATATATAATAGATGTATGTATATATATATATATATATATATATCTATATGTATATATATCTCTATATATATATATATATATATCTAATAATTATTATAGATATATACATACATATATATATAATATATATATAATATATATGTATATATTATATATATAATATATATATATATATATATGTGTGTATATATATCTATTATATATACTTATATATAGAATACATAGAATCATATATATATATTATATAAAATATATATATATATATCTATCAGATATATATATACATATATAGATATCTACTTATAGTAATATATTTATATATATATATATATATATATACATAGTAGATATCCGATACCATATATCTATATATATATAGATATATATATATATCTATATATATTGTATATATATATATATATAATATATCTTAATATCATTATAATAAGCTATATAATATATATATAATAGTATATATCTATATATATATATAAATAGTATATATATGTATTATATAGATATATATCATACATATATATATACATATATATATATATATATATACATATATATATATATATATATATATATATATATATATATATATATATATATATATGTATATATATGTATATATAATACATCATAATATATATATAATATATATATATATATATATATATATATTATATATATAGCTAGAATTTTGTCTCAGTGGAAAAGACTACCTTTCAAAATAGTTTTTAATCCATTTATCCATAAAATCTGTTGACTGAGCTGCTTTTTCCTTCGTGTGTGTGTGTGTATCAGGTAGGGATGTACAACTCCTACAAAGTTTTCATGTTGATGAACTGGAAAATGATCCTCGCTGGAGTCCTCGTCGTCATCACTGGCTACACTTTCGGGGCGCTGTTCGCGAAGGTCATGTGTCTGGAAAGGCCACAGGTCATCGCCGTCAGCATAGAGACCGCCATGCAGAACACGGGGGTGGCGACCATACTTTTAAAGCTCTCTTTGGAATCCCCTTTCAGGTGAGGGAATGATTTTGTTCGGTACAGAGTATAATTTTAGCCTCTCCTTTATTCGTCCCTGTGTGTTCGTTCATTCGTGCGTAAAAGACCGTAGCCGTGACGTTGCCGGTCACGTGTTGGGCCACCTGGCTGTTTTCGGTCCGTCAGAAATGAAAAGGCCCGGATTCGAATCGCCCATGAAATCGTTAATCCCAGAAAGTTAGTATTTAGACCCATGTAATTGGATTAAGAAAAATAAATATTTATATCATGTCATATATGCTGCTCATTTGTCATTTAATTTTTTGATGATCAACAAGTATTTTTTTTTTTTTACATGTTACTGTATAACTTTGGATTTTTCTTAATCAAAATATATGGGTCTGAATGCTAACTTTCCTCTATTCACGATTATTCTAACCGTTTCAAATTCGGCCCCATTCATTTCTTATGGAGAGAAAACAAACAAGTGCCCCCCCCCCCCCCCCCCCTAGGGAGCGGTGGGTGATTGCGTCACACTACGGTATTCTATTTTAGATGTTTGTTTGTTTGTATGGTGTTTTTACGTTGCATGGAACCAGTGGTTATTCAGCAACGGGACCAACGGCTTTACGTGACTTCCGAACCACGTCGAGAGTGAACTTCTATCTCCAGAAGTACACATCTCTCACACCTCAATGGAATGCCCGAGAATCTAACTCGCGGCCACCGAGGTGGCAGACCAAGGTCATACCGATCACGCCACTGAGGCGCTCTTCTATTTCAGATGATGGTTTGATGAGTGTAATCTCTGACAGCCTCCTTCTGTCGTATTTTAATCGGATTTCTTTCACATTTCACACAATTTACAGCTGCTGCCTTTTCTCTCTCTTCAGGACGTTTTAAATCAGCCCTGAAAACCTCTAAGTTCAAGGCTTTAAGACTGTGTCGATCTATTTCTATCCGCATTCACATATTTGAAACCCCAATCTACACCCAAGAACATGTTGCGTTTTTATTTTTATCTTTTTAAATAGCTTAGTCTTGAGTGTAACAAGTTAATGTACATAAAGCGATATCTATACCATTAAAGCTTTTTGTTCTCAAGAAATATTTATATACAACCAAGAACATAAGTTTGGTTCAAGGGCCTCTACGCTAAATGTTTTTTTTTTTTAATTTCATAATATAAATAGCCTACTCTCGAGTGAAACAAGGAAATGTAAGTACATAAAGCGATATCTATACCCTTAAAGCTTCTTGTTCTCAATGCTATCATATCACCAGAATTCCGCAAAATGAACTGAATGAAATATAATTGTCCTAATCAGTGACCTTACTCTAAAGTCTAAACCTTAATCACTTCATTCAAGACTGATTTATCGTATACCTTAAACGTTATCTAAATCGGGCATCTTAATTCATTTTCTCTCTGTTTTCAGCGACCTGGCGTCGATACCGATCTTCGCTACATTCTTCGTGACCGGCCCGCCTCTGTTCATCGTTTACTTCTTCTACAAGATGATTAAGAGGTTGCGGAACCGCTTTGGCTTCGGCAATGCTGCGAAGGACCCACCGGTGGAACGCCCAGATTCGCCGGAAACCGCGTCATTCCTTCCGGGTGACGAGGAAACAGCGAAGGACCAGGAGACGAGGGATGACTGCAGCAAAAGAGAGGTAAATGAGGACGGTATATGCAGTATAAATGAGGAAAATAACGATACTATATGCACTATAAGACAGGAAAATGAAGACAGCATATGCAGCATAAAAGAGGAAAATAAAGATACTATATGCACTTTAGGAGAGGAAAATGAAGACGGTGCATGCAGTATAAACGAGGAAAATAAAGATACTATATGCACTATAGGACAGGAAAATGAAGACAGCAAATGCAGCATAAAAGAGGAAAATAAAGATACTATATGCACTTTAGGAGAGGAAAATGAAGACGGTGCATGCAGTATAAACGAGGAAAATAAAGATACTATATGCACTATAGGACAGGAAAATGAAGACAGCAAATGCAGCATAAAAGAGGAAAATAAAGATACTATATGCACTTTAGGAGAGGAAAATGAAGACGGTACATGCAGTATAAACGAGGAAAATAAAGATACTATATGCACTATAGGAGAGGAAAATGAAGGTACGTGCAATATCATAGAGGAAAATAGAGACGCTATGTGTAGTTTAATAGAGGGAAATGAAGACACTGTGTATATAAAAGAGGAAAATAAAGGCAACATTTGCACTATAAGAGAGGAAAATGAAAACAGTATATGCAGTATGACAGGAGAAAACAGAGACGCTATATGCAGTTTACAAGAGGAAAGTGAAGATACTATATGCAGTATAGCAGAGGAAAATAAAGATGTTCCGTACACTATACGTGAGGAAAAAGAAGACAGTATATGCAGCATGAAAGAGGAAAGCAGAGAAACCATAAGCAACCTAAAAGAGGAAAATGAAGACAGTATATGCAGTATAAAAGAGGAAAATGAAGACGCAAAAAAAGATGAGAACGTGGATGATAGCGATAACATAGACAAAAATATGGAGGAAAATAGCTGTAAAAACGATGAACATGTGGAGGATGACTCAAGATAGGAATGCATAGGTAATAATAGTGCAAGATACTATGCGAATAAATAGGATACTGGCGTAGGAAAAGTAAGAATACAGAATACAACTGTATTATGAAGTGGCTGAGCAAAGGGTAAACGCAAGGAAATGTTCCAGTTTGGAAAAAAAAGAATGATAATTGAAACCGCCAAGACAAGTGTCAAGGATAAATGAACGAAAAAAAATTACCATATGAAGGCTGACAAATATAAGTATATAGTCTATATAGAGGATGACCGCAATGGCCCTTCTTCAAGAGTAGTTTGATAATTTTACTCTTCGCCCCGGACAGTTTGCCTGGTGAACCCTTTTATCAGAGATAAAGTGTACTCCTTATCAATAGTACTTTGATAAGCTCATTTCTCATCGTGAGTTTCTCATATAAAGTTGCTCTTTACAAAGGGAAATTTGACAAGTTAATAATATTACAACGGTAGTTTGAACAGCGCATCAGTTACACCGGGTATTTATTTAGTGCAATCAAGTATGTACAGTTTCCCAGTACGCTTTCTTCGACTTATAATTAATAAAAGACTCTTTATCAAGGTTAGTAAATGAGTCTCCATCAAGATCGGTTTGATAAATGAGTCTCCATCAAGGTTGATTTAATAAATGTCTTCAGCAAGGTGGGTTTAATAAATGAGTCTTCAGCAAGGTTGGTTTAATAAATGAGTCTTTATAAAAAATTATTTAATAAATGAGTCCACAGCAAGGTTAGTTTAATAATTGAGTCTTTATAAAAAATGATTTAATGAATATTCAGCAAGGTTGGTTTAATAAATAACCTTCATCAAGATTAATTTAATAAATGAGTCTTCATCAAGGCTGATTTAATAAATGAGGCTTTATCATGGATGATTTAATAAGATTTCAAGACTCAATCTAATAGATGAGTCGTCAACAAGATTGGCTTGATAAACAAGTCTTCATCAAGGTTGATTTAATAAATCATTCTTTATCCAAGTTGGTTTAATAAGAGCACACTTTAACAATGGTAGCAGCAATTTTAAGGATAAAGAGACTGAGTGAAACATTTTGTGTCAATAATTTGGAATGGAGATTTTCGATATGAATCCACAGGTATTAGGGCAACTTTCAGTCGTTCATGAAAATATGAACGTGAAAAATTAGTAAATAATGTCACTGAAAAATGCTTAAATATTCGTACGGGTGTTCTCTAATTATTGATTTTTAGCACATTCATGATTAAACTGAAACAATTTCTTGGGATTCAATCTCAGTCCTCAGAATATTAATGGCAGAGTCGTGACCTTAAAATTTCTATAACTCATCCAGTCTCTTTTTGAAGTTTGGCACCGTTTACAGAATTGTTAATGAAGCAATTTAATTTAAGACATAAGAATCATTGTAAAACTATAAACATTACTTTTTGTCTTACCGCAACAGCGCCCCTAACTACCTTATTTCATTAAGGATGAAGCCCTCATGCAAGAATCCAGTGTAGCTTCATGAACATTCACAGGGGCCTTACTGTGGAAGTTCGCGGCATTTTGACTTTTTCTATAAAAATGTATTTGCTTACTGACTACCAGTAATATCAATAATGGAAAACTCATATACAAATGTTGCTTTTGTAGTTTAACAACACTAAGTCAAACATATAACTGGGAACTTTCAAAAACTTTCATCCTCATTTTCAATCAGAAACATCTGGTCCAAAGACAAATCGCAAACTTTACATCAAGAGAAAATTAACTATACAAAAAACATATTTCACAAAAACTACGTTAAACGCTGTTCAGGAGCCATCAAACTAGCAAGATGTCTTACCAGGTTCTCGGACTTCCTGTTCTTCTTTCGTCGACAAACATCTCCAGTTCTGAAACACGGTAAGCGTCTGTGTCTGTCTGTACTCTGTGACCAAGTGAAAGACAGACGACAAACAACGCATGAGGTGGCGATAAGCGACGACTCATAAATCTTTGAACTGCCGAAGGATGCGTCGATCTGTTTGACGACGTAGTACTCTATGCGATAGTTTCTACTCCATGCGATTGTTTTTACTCAATGCGATAGAGAAACTAAAGGCTATGCCCACCACTGTATCCCTTAAGCCTTCTAGTCTTTATACATGCAATGCATATTGTTTCCAATAGATTTGAATATGGAATTTAGGCCA